>NW_024090411.1:0-44069 GCF_014356525.2 Nilaparvata lugens
ATTGAGTACTTTATTTATGTAGATTACAATATTTACTGGCTTATACACTTATATACAATAGCTTACAATACAGCCGAATTATAGATGAATTCACATAATATAGACTAAGAAAATGATTATTGAGCTGTATATATGAAAAAGCAATTTGTAATATAATAACTAGAGATAATTATATTGTTATGCATGTACATAAATTGGCGGAGCTTTGGACATATCAATGTCCATTCTTCGGAAACAATATTAGAAATATCCTCCCCACTAACCCTCTACCAAAGAGAAAGAGAGAGAACGAGAGAGTGAAAGTGTGTGAGAAATTGAGTAATAGTGAAGAAGAGAGAAAGAGAGAGTGAGTGAGAAAGAGTGAACATAGAGGGATAGAGAGATTAGATTAGATTAGATTTCTTTATTTATGTGTTACAATATTCACTGACTTATACACTAATTTATTTATATCAAGTGTAATGCTAATTATTCAACGAATTGTACAAAGTTTAAATAATTAATCAATGAGAATAAAGATTGAATGCAATTAGAATAATAATATAAAATTTTAATGTAACTTCATAAATCGGCGGTGTTTCAACAAATAATTATCGATTCTCTGAAAGGATATAAAATGATATCCTACCCATCAACCCACGACCGTGATAGAGAGCGACAGAGTGTGTGAGACAGAGTGTGAGAGAGAGATATCGATTCCATTGGTATCTTCTCTTTCAATTATCGTCATCACCTTCTCTCTCTCTCAACAACATACGCTCTCACTATGTCAACCAAATGATTTCCACACTCTCTCACTCTCTCTGCCTCATTCTCTCCTTATGAATAGTTCTTCCTTTCATACTCACTCTCTCTCTCTTTTGATTCATATCGTCATCTCCTTCTCTCTCTCAACATCATACGAATTCACTATGTCAACCAAGTGATTTCCACACTCTCACACTCACACTTTCTCTCTCTGTCTCTCTCTCATTGGTAGAGAGTTAGTGGGGAGGATATTTTTAATATTCATTCCGAAGAATGGACATTGATATGTCCAAAGCTCCGCCAATTTATGTAGATGCATCACAATATAATTATCTATAGTTATTATATTACAAATTGCTTTTTCATATCATATACAGTTCAATAATTATTTTCTTAGTCTATATTGTGTAAATTCATCTATACCTTTGCTGTATTGTAAGCTTGTATATAAGTGTATAAGCCAGTTATATTGTAATCTACATTAATAAAGTACTCAATCAATCAATCAATCAATCTCATGCTCTCCCTATGAATAGTTATTCCTTTCATACTCTCTCTCTCTCTCTCTCATCTCTCTCACTCTCTCTCTCTCTCTCTCTCTCTCTTTCAATTCATATCGTCATCTCCTTCTCTGTCACAACATCATACGCTCTCACCAAGTGATTTCCACACTCTCTCACACTCTCCCTCTGTCCTATTCTCTCCTTATGAATAGTTCTTCCTTTCACAGTCACTCTCTCTCTCTTTCAATTCATAACGTCATCGCCTTCTCTCTCGCAACATCATACGCTCTCACTATGTCAACCAAGTGATTTCCACACTCTCACACTCTCTCTGTCTCATCCTCTCCTTATGAATAGTTCTTCCTTTCACAGTCTCTCTATCTCTCTTTCAATTCATATCGTCATCGCCTTCTCTCTCTCAACATCATACGCTCTCACTATGTCAACCAAGTGATTTCCACACTCTCACACTCTCTCTGTCTCATCCTCTCCTTATGAATAGTTCTTCCTTTCACAGTCTCTCTATCTCTCTTTCAATTCAATCGTCATCGCCTTCTCTCTCTCAACATCATACGCTCTCACTATGTCAACCAAGTGATTTCCACACTCTCACACTCTCTCTGTCTCATCCTCTCCTTATGAATAGTTCTTCCTTTTACACACACTCTCTCACTCTCTCTCTCTCTTTCAATTCATATCGTCATCTCCTTCTCTATCTCAATATCATACCCTCTCACTATGACAACCAAGTCATTTCCACACACAATCTCTTACTCAATCACTCTCTCTCTCTCTCTCTGCATCATCCTCTCCATATGAATATTTCTCCCTTTCTCTCTCTTTCTCCTTTCTCCCTCTACGATTCTGTCTCTCTTTTTCGTTTTTTTTTCTGAAGTATTCTGCAGCCTGTGACATGAATGAGAGTCGATCACTCTCTCTCTCTCTCTATCTCTGCATCATCCTCTCCATATAAATAGTTCTCCTTTTCTCTCTCTTTCTCCTTTCGCCCTCTATGATTCTGTCTCTCTTTTTCGTTTTTTTCTGAAGTATTCTGCAACCGGTGACATGAATGAAAGTCGATTCGCCGTCTATTGACTTAGCGACATTTTATTGGACAGCCTGCTGCTTTTTCCGTTCTTCTTTTTCTATTTTCCTCTCACTCACACGAACACTTACTTACTCTTTCACGATCTCTCACATTTCTTCTTCTTCTTCTTCTTCTTCTTCTTCTTCTTCTTCTTCTCCTTCTTCTTCTTCTTCTTCTTCTTCTACCACTCCTCTAGTTTCTTCTTCCTTGGACAGCCTGCTGCTTTTTCCGTTCTTCTTTTTCCATTCTCCTCTCACTCACACACACTTACACACTCTCTCACGATCTCTCACATTCGTTCTCCTTCTTCTCCTCCTCCTTCTTCTTCTTCTTCTTCTTCCCCTTCTTCTTCTTCTTCTTCTTCTCCTTCTTCTTCTTCTCCTTCTTCTTCTTCTACCTCTTCTTCTTCTTCTTTATCTTTATTTCATTCTTCGTTTCCATCGTCTTCTCATATCTTCACATCTTTCTCTGTAGTTTTTGTTGTTGTTCTTCTTCTTCTTCGTCATATCTAACTTCTCCTTCTCCCAATCCAAATTCTTTTACTCCACTTATTCCTCTTCTCGATCTTCTTTATTTTCTCTCCTCCTTTTCTTCTCTCTTCCCCCCATAACAACTTCTTCCTCTTCTCCTATCTCTTCTTCCAATTTCTCTTGTATTCCTCCCCCTACTTCTCCTCCGCATGCTCTTGAACCTCTTCATCCTCAATCATCTTCTCCAAATTCTTCTCCTTCTCATTCTCCATCTTCCCCACTCACCACTCCTTCTTCTTCATTCCACCCTCTCTCTCTTTCTTCTTCTTCTCTACCATTCCCTTCTCTCTCTTGATCTTCTATCACTCTCTTTTCCTCTCCATCCATACCCTTCACAATATAAATGTTTCTTCTTCTTTTCTGTTTTGTCACTCATCTTCACTTCTCCTTCTCCATCTTCATCACTGTTTTTTTTCTTCCCCTCCTTCCGTATACTTAATAGTTTCAGCCTCACATTTGTTCTTTTTCTTCCTCGTCCTATCCTCTTTTTCTCTTCTTTTCTTCTTCTTATTCTTCTTCTTTCTCAGTATTCTTCTTCTCCTTCTTCTCTTTCTTCCTCTTCTGATTCTTATAATTTTTCTTCTTCCCCTTCATCTCCCTCTTCTTCTTCTCGATCATACGATCATAAATCGTTGTATTCTTCTTCTTCTTTTCTTCTTCTTCCTATTCTTCATCTCCTCTCTCAGTCTCATTCTTCTTCTTCTTCTTCTTCTTCTTCTTCTTCTTCTTCTTCTTCTTCTTCCTTTTCTTCTTCTTCTTCTCTATCTTCTCCCTCTTCCTCACTTTACCTCCTCCTCCTACTTTTTTCATCCTCCTCCCTCTTCTTCTCCTCCACTTCACCTCTCTTCTCCTCCTTCTCTTTCTCTTCCCTCTTCCTCTTCTTCTCTTCCTTCTTCTTCCTCTTCTTCTCTTCCTTCTCTTCCTCTTCCTCTACCTCTTTCTCATCCTTTTCATCTTCATCCTCATACAATCCCTCTCCCTCTGCCCCATCCTCCTCTCCTCCTTCTCCACCTCCTCCTTCTCTTCCACATCCTCCTTCTTCCTAACCATATCTTCTTTCTCCTTTGTCATCTCCGTCTCTTTCAACCATCGAGAAGTCTCGATTTTTTCCATTCAGGAAATGACTCTTCATGTCTAGTGAAGTGCTCTCAATCTGGTAAAATTTCCCGGGAGCTTTTCACAGAGCTTTCCCGAGAGGATTTTCATCCTTCAAAATTCTCGCTCCAATGTTGTCTGTCTAATCATTTTCCCAGCTAATTCAATTTTCGCCACACTGCACAGAAAGCAGCTGTGAAGTGAGTGAAGAGAGAGAAAGAGAGAGAGTGAGAAAGTGATTGGAGAGAATAGAGTGTATTAGAGAGAGATTGATTGATTGATTGATTGAGTACTTTATTTATGTAGATTACAATATATACTGGCTTATACACTTATATACAATAGCTTACAATACAGCAAAATTGTAGATGAATTTACATAATATAGACTAAGAAAATAATTATTTCGCCACACTGCACAGAAAGCAGCTGTTTTCCAGTCCCTACGTAGATCTGAAAGACATTGTTTGCAGACGACTCGTCTGACGCCAGAACAGGTTTCTTTCCGGCCTAGGCCGGAAAGAGTACGCTTTCCAGCCGCTAACATGGAACTAAGAAAGGTGATCAAAAAACAGCTGATCAAAAAACTTTTCATTATTTGTGTTCATTATTCAATAATTAAAACATTTATAATAATATCATATTTGTCATTTGAAAGAATGAAAAATCTGGTGTGGCGCACTCACACAACTTTCCTTGCCGTTATGAAAATTGATCACCTGACGCTAGTGTTCCCGCGCATCTCAAGTCTACTATTCAAAGATTTGAGCCAGCTTGTGACAGGCAATAACACTGGAGACACATGAGGGCTGCTATATTCTCATAGTGAATGATCTAATAGAATAAACATATTTTGCAATTGAATAATCACATTTTCTCGAATTTAAATCTTATTTTCAATTTTAGGTGAAAATTACTGAAATTAATTGTAGAGATTTTCATGCTCAATCTACTCCACTTGATTTTTTTGTTTCAATATGTATCTGAAGCTGATAATGGGATTCTATCTGCATTGATGAGGCGGAGCTCCTGAAATTTTTACAGATATGGGACTTGTGACGTTGTAGAGAGCTCATCGATGACTATTTTAGGTATGAATTTGATCAAAATCGTTAGAGCCGTTTCCGAGAAAATCACAAAAAAAACTGTTTTTGACAACATTTTCGCCATTTTAGCCGCCATCTTGAATTGCATTTGATCGAAAATGTTCGTGTCGGATCCTTATAGTGTAAGGACCTTAAGTTTCAAATTTCAAGTCATTCCGTTAATTGGGAGATGAGATATCATGTACACAGACGCACATACACTCATACACACACATACAGACCAATACCCAAAAACCTCTTTTTTGGGCTCAGGGGACTTTGAAACGTATAGAAATTGAGAAATTTGGGTACCTTAATTTTTTTCGGAAAGCAATTTTTTCCTTACCTATGGTATAGGGCAAGGAAAGTAAAAAAGTATAAACTTGATCTCCCACATAATTGAACATCATCTTTTAGGTTATTTAGACAAATCAGAATAAAAAATAAAAATACTTGGACAATTTCCTGATATTCAGATTACCTCAGATTTGCTAGAGCTATCACCTTCCACTTCTGCTCTCGGAAGTGCTTGGTAAACAACTATTCTCATTTATATATTGTTTATTTTTGTGTGTGGCGAAAAATAGCGTTCGCACCACGGGCAAAAATGTTTTTTCGCCCCACTTGGATGTAATGAGCTGGTTTTCATGCGTCATAAGGAGGCCGAAAATGATTGTTTTCCGACCAGGCCGGTAAAATTTTTACGGCCCTAGGGCTGTAAAATAACCTTGAAGTCAGCTGATTCTGATTTGATGTGAACGTTTTTACAAAATGGTTTATGAAACGGAATCAGTTTATGCTTATAGAATTGAATAAGTATTCTGCAATAAGATACTATCATTTTATTTGGATGAATTAAATACAAATGAGATATTATAAACTATTCAAATTCAATTTTCAGAGTATAATAGAATCTAACCTCAAACCTCCTAGTACTGCGTTTATCAAGGAACATAGTGGATATACGGAATCATTTTATGCTTCTAGAATTCAATAAAGTATTCTGCAAATATACTATCATTCTATTTGGATGAATAAAATACAGATAAGATATATATTATTATAAACTATTCAAATAATTCGATTTTCAGAGTAGGATAGAACTTCTAACCTAAACTTCCATTGACATTCAGATTGGCCAAATTTCAAGTGTGCTAAAACAGCTGATCAAAAACTTTTCATTATTGTGTTTATCATTCAATAATTAAAACATTTATAATAATATCATCTTATTGTCATTTGGAAGAATAAAAAGTTTAAATCAACCTCTTACATAATGAACATAATCTTTTAGGTTATTTAGACAAATCAGAATAAAAATAAAAATACTGGACAATTTCCTGATATTCAGATTACCTCAGATTTGCTAGAGCAAATCCACATAGACCTTCCACTTTGCTTTCGGAAGGCTTATAATAGACAATAAATTTTTCATATATTATATTGTTTATTTTCCTATGTGGCGAAAAATAACGTTCTCACCATGGGCAAAAATTTTTTTCGGCTCTCAATCTTTTCTAGTCCTCGGCCTACGGCCTCGGACTTGAAAACCGATTTCGAGCCAGAAAAGTCTCATTTTCGGCCCTAGGTGCGAAATATACTATTTCGGCTCTCAATCTTTTATAGTGCTCGGCCTACGGCCTCGGACTTGAAAACCGATTTCGAGCCGGAAAAATCTCATTTTCTGCTCTAGGTGCGAAATATACTATTTCAACCAAATGCTTATAGACGCCTCAAAACCAAACACTATTTCTACTTGGGAAATTTCTACTGGTATTCTCATTTTTAAGGCAGAAAGGAAAAAAAGGAAACTATCACCGGCTGTTCCCTCTGTTTGTCACACTGTAGTCAGGTCTTCGTTATAATGACTGTACCTGATTAACATTGGTGTTGCTATCCTTGTCTACCATTCAACAAAGCAGATAGTGCTATCCTTTACGATCCTTTATGATGAAAAATGAGAAGTATTTATAAATAATGAGTGAAAAATGAGCTGTGAACAAGACATAAGATGAGGGAGAGAGGGTGAGAGAGAGAGAGTGATAAGATGATTACGAAAATCTGCTCTGTATAGCCTACATCCTTGCAGAGATATAACGAATGAACTGGGAACGGAGAGAAAATTCTAAGCAGAAGAAAATCCCTCTCAATACGTGTCTAGACTTTTCCAAGCGCTTTCCCGACTTTTCCTAAGACTCAGTGAGCAAGTCTTATATAATGGATGACATGGAAAATCCTCTTCTAAGGAAGCCATAAAATAACACATATTTCAAAGAAAATTATTTCCATTCTCGTCTTTCCAGCTATGAGATATTATAACTTCATGGAAATAATTAGTTTGGTCTAATTAAAAACTTGACGTTATTAAATCTTGGATAATTGAAAATAGGCCTATAACATAGCCTCTTCTAATACTAGTAGTTCTGTGAACAGTAGACCTCACGTAGTATTCTCATCCACAAGTACCTGATTGAAACTATAGACCTTATGGAAATACAGCAATAGACTTGCTTCTCCACACATCTGTGTAATCACTTGTCAGCTGATTCATGATGAATAATTCTATAGTCTGATTTTTACTCTAATATTGGCGTATGAAGGAGGCTCCTTTTTCCTTTTATACTAGTAGTTCTGTGAACAGTAGACCTCACGCAGTATTCTCATCCACAAGTACCTGATTGAAACTATAGACCTTATGGAAATACAGCAATAGACTGGCTTCTCCACACATCTGTGTAATCACTTGTCAGCTGATTTATGATGAATAATTCTATAGTCTGATTTTTACTCTAATATTGGCGTATGAAGGAGGCTCCTTTTTCCTTTTATACTAGTAGTTCTGTGAACAGTAGACCTCACGCAGTATTCTCATTCACAATTACCACAATATGTCAACTGTTTTAAATGTTAACAAACTCAGTTCACGTTTGAATTTGTATTCCATATTATGATATAATCCATCCAGTTCCGTGATGATCTTTCTGACTGATAGAAATTAAATTTTTGATTCAAAAATATTATAATTTCTCCAGCATTATTCAGTTCATTTGTTCATTTTTATTCACCTATTGAATTAGTTTTTTCGAATGTGAGAATATTGATACTGATGGGCACGCATAATAATACCATGACTGCAAAACAAAATATTGAAACCAAAGACCTTAAAGCTGCGATGAGACCAAATTTATTGAAAAAATGTTAATAACTGAATCCTTTCAGATTATATTAGATTGAACATAACTTGTCATACACATGATGAACATATGTGTTTGTCAACTTCCGTTCCATCTAATAGAATCTATAAGGATTAAGTTATAACCATTTTGTTAATAACTTTGGTCTAAACCCAGCTTAAAGATACCTCTTTAATGTATTTGATTGAAACTATAGACCTTATAGACCCTATACAGTAATAGACTGGCTTCTCCACACATCTGTGTAATCACTTGTCAGCTGATTTATGATGAATAATTCTATAGTCTGATTTTTACTCTAATATTGGCGTATGAAGGAGGCTCCTTTTTCCTTTTATATTATCCTTGAAATGCAAAATTTCCAAAAAAAGTTAGCGGCTGGAAAGGGTACTCTCTCCGGCCTAGGCTGGAGGTACTTGTGGATGAGAATACTGCGGGAGGTCTACTGTTAACAGAACTACTAGTGGGAAGAAGTTCAACGTCAAGAGATATGGTTGAAGGTGCATTTTGGTAATTGGCCGAGCGAAGTGAGGTCTAAGACAGCAGTTTATTTATATGTGCCTTTAATAGAATCGAGTAGAAAGGAAATAGGTGGAGGCTGAGGTACTTTACATGCTACCTTAATAGCTTTTCCTGTTCATTCCCTATTCTATTCAATCCTTTGAACTTTTCTTCTTCCTCTCCTTACTCATCCAGTAAGTCTTCATCTTCTTCTTCTTCTTCTTCTTCTTCTTCTTCTTCTTCTCTTCTTCTTCTTCTTCTTCTTCTTCTTCTTCTTCTCCATCTTTTTCGTCTCCTTCTTCTCTCTTTTCTACAACTTTGTCTTCTTTTTCATCACCTTCCTCTACTTCTCCAATCTTCTTCTTCTTCTTCTTCTTTTCTTCTTCTTCTTCTTCTTCTTCTTCTTCTTCTTCTTCTTCTTCTTCTTCTTCTTCTTCTTCTTCATCTCCTTCCTTCTCCTCTTCGTCCTTCTTCTTCCTCCTCTCCTTCTCCGCCAATTTATGTACATGCATTAGAATATAATTATCTATAGTTATAATATTACAAGTTCATTAATTATTTTCTCAGTCTATATTATGTAAATTCATCTATAATTTTGCTGTATTGTAAGCTATTGTATTTATAAGTGTATAAGCCAGTATATATTGTAATCTACATAAATAAAGTACTCAATCAATCAATCTTTCGCCCTCTTCTCCATCTCCTTTCTTCTTCTTATTCTCCTTCTCCTTCTTCTTCTCCTCCTGCTCCTCCTCCTTCTTCTTCTTCTTCCTCTCCATCTTCATCTTCTTCTACTCCTACTTCTTCTTCATCTCCTTTCTTCTTCACCATTTTATCAGCACTCCCTCTCCTTCTTCTTCTTTTCGTTCCTCTTCTTCTTCTCCTTCTTCTTCTCCCTCATGACCATCTCATCCCTTCTTCTTCTTTCCCTTCTCCTCCTCCCTCTTCTTCATCTCCTTTCTTTCCCTCCTCCTCCTTCTTCTTCCTCTTCATCTTCATCTTCTTCTTCTACTCCTACTTCTTCTTCATCTCCTTTCTTCTTCACCATTTTATCAGCACTTCCTCTTCTTTTTCTTCTCCTTCTTCTCCTCCCTCTTCTTCATCACCTTCCTTCTCCTCACTCTTCTTCATCACCTTCCTTCTCCTCCTCCTCCTTCTCCTTCTTCCTCACCATCTTTATCTTCTTCTCCTTCTTCTACTTCTACCTCTCCTTCATCACCTTTCTTCTTCACAATTTCATCAGCACTTCCTCTTCTTCTTCTTCTCTCTCTTCTTCATCTCCTTTTCCTCCTTCGTCTCCTTTTCCTCTTCTTCTACTTCTTCTTCTTCATCACCATCTCCATCTTCTTCTGCTTCTTCTACTCCTACTTCTTCCTCATCACCTTCGTTCTCCACCATTTTCGCAGCAACTCTTCTTTTTATTCGTCTTCTTCCTCTCTGTTCCTTCTGCTTTCAGACATTCAAAGCAGTAGAGTTGATTTGCGGCTGTATTGAATAAAGATGTGTTTGTACTCTTGAGGAAGAAAGAGGAAGAATGAGGAACAGGGAGGGGTTCCCCTATGCCCTTCTCACTTTGCTTTGCAAAGAGCTGTATTCTCATTCTGCCAAGGTAGTAGTGAGTCTATTGATTGGAGGAAGTCCAATACATACACACACACACACACACACACACACACACACACACCACACACACACACACACACACACACACTTGCATGCGCATGCAAATAATGCAGGAGGTGGAGTGCTGTGATAGAAGACACACACTTGGTTGAAGAGCATATCATTGTATATGATATGAAAAAGCAATTTGTAATATAATAACTATAGATAATAATCATATTGTTATGCATCTTCATAAATTGGCGGAGCTTTGGACATATCAATGTCCATTCTAAGGAAACAATATTTAAAATATCCTCCCCACTAACTCTCTACCAAATAATCAGAGTTTATCAGAGATTGACAATGGTGTAATTACCGAAACCGGTATTTGTAAGTACCAATAAATCTATGGTTTTTTGACAATTTTTTGGTGTTTTTAATTTAATGTTAATAATTACCGCAATATCAACTTCTCAACTACACAAAAAGGAAAAAAAAATACCTTTATACCTTTACATACATATTTTTCTCTACAACTGCAGTATTGGACTCCAATGCAATGGAGATTTTTTAAATAATTTATCCAATTGATTTGTTAAATCAATTCAATAATGATAATATGATTCAATTCAATTATTCTATCTCATCATAATAATTTATTTTATAATGATATATTATTAGAATAAGATAAAACAATTATATTATCTGCAAAAAAAAGTCTGGCAGGAACGAGAATCGAACCTGCATCCCACAGAGTGACAAACCACGGTCTAACCGACTCGTCCACCATGTGCTCGTAACAATAGATGCGAAAAAGTATAGCAATAAATCTCTGTATCTTCCAAGACACATCCTTTCTGGATTGAGGTTAGTTTGGTTTTTTAAATATTACAAAAAAACCAGAGGTTTCGTCAAAAATCGTTACACATACGTTTCTGCGCCTTGTTTCAAAGAACTTGCATACCAAATTTCATCCAAATCGGACAATAACTGCGACTGTAACTGCGGTACAAACAAACAAACAGACGAAAGCCAGTCGAGTCGAAACTGAGACCTCAGCTTCGCTTCGGTCAATTATTCATAATCAATCAGATGACAAGTGGATTGATTATTCATTGCATGCATTACACAGATGTCTGGCCGTGTCTATTTCTGTATGGTTTCAATATTTTGTTTTGCAGTCATGGTACAGTATTATTATGCGTGCCCATCAGTATCAATACTCTCACATTCGAATAAACATATTTAATAGGTGATTGAACATAATTGAATGAACTAAATAATGCTAAAGAGATTATAATACATATTTTTGACTAAAAAAAAATTAATTCTCAAATATTTGAGGAATATTTTCATCAGATGGAAGGACTATCACGGAACTAGATGAATATAAATTTAAATATGGAATATAAATTCAAATGTGAATTTGCTACATTTCAAACAGGTGTCATCAGATAATTGTGGATGAGAAAACTGCCTGAGGTCTACTATTCTCAGAACTACTAGTATTTTTAACTAAAAAATCTGGTGTGGCGCACTCACTCAACTTTCCTGGCCGTTATGACTATTTTAGGTATGAATCTATGAATTTGATCAAAATCGTTGGAGCCGTTTCCGAGAAAATAACGAAAAACCCTGTTTTTGACAACATTTTCGCCATTTTAGCCGCCATCATGAATTGCATTTGATCGAAATTGTTCGTGTCGGATCCTTATAGTGAAAGGACCTTAAGTTCCAAATTTCAAGTCATTCCGTTAATTGGGAGATGAGATATCGTGTACACAGACGTACATACACTCATACACACACACACACACACACACACACACACACACAACACACACACACCACACACACACACACACACACACACACACACACCACACACACACACACACACACACACACACACACACACACACACAACACACACACACACCACACACACACACACACACACACACACACACCACACACACACACACCACACACACACACACCACACACACACACACACACACACACACACACACACACACACACACACACACACACCACACACACACACACACAACACACACACACACACACACACAACACACACACACACACACACACATACAGACCAATACCCAAAAACCAGTTTTTTGGACTCAGGGGACCTTGAAACGTATAGAAATTTAGAAATTGGGGTACCTTAATTTTTTTCGGAAAGCAATACTTTCCTTACCTATGGTAATAGGGCAAGGAGAGTAAAAAATCAACTCTCGAATATTTGAGGAATATTTTCATCAGATGGAGAGATTATCACGGAACTGGATTGATAATCATATGGAATACAAATTTAAACGTGAAGTGAGTTTTTGATCTTGTAGAAACAAAATAACAGTTTTTAAGAGTAAATTATGATTCAACTGTGAATTTGTGATTCAACTGAATGAACTAGAACAGGTGACATGAGATACTTGTGGATGAGAAAACTGCGCGAGGTCCACTGTTCACAGAACTACTAGTGTAATTTTGTGGTACAGTTGCTGTAAAACTCAATTTCATCTTTTCTTGACCGAGTGAAGTGAGGTCTAAGATTTAAGTCGTCGGTTTTGCATTTCTCTCTATGTTTTACGTTTAATGTTCATATGTATGTTTATATAATTATACATAAATAAACATATTATGTACCGCATCTACGGCGAAACGCAGCAACAGATTTTCATGAAATTTGACAGGTATGTTCCTTTTTGAATTTCGCGTCGACGTATATATAAGGTTATTGAAATCTATAAATAAGAGGAAAAGGAGTCTCCTTCGAATGCCAATATTACCGTAAAAATCAGACTATAGAGTTATTGATCATAAATAAGCTGTCGAGTGGATTATTAATTGCATGCAATGACTCATGCAATTTAATATCTCAATGTAACTTAGTGAAAAAACAGCTGTTGTGTGGACTATTAATTGCAAGCAATGAGGCATGCAATATTGATAACTTGAAGTGGCATAGTATTTTCTCCCGACTTTTCTCTGCTTTCAACTCGGTAAGCTTTTGATGATAGTAGCATATAGCTGTTTACATCAAATTATTAGCATTGTCGATACAACAACCCAAACAGCCATTAGTCGTTTATACACCGATATCTCGCCGACACGACAGGACAGGACAAAATCTACTCTGATGGACTATATTAGAGGAGACTGTGGTCTACTAGTAGTTCTGTGAACAGTAGACCCCACGTCCACAAGTATCTAATGTCACCTGTTCTAGTTGATTCAGTTGAATCACAATATTCACAGTTGAATCATAATTTACTCTTAAAAACTGTTATTTGGTTTCTCCAAGATCAAAAACTCACTTCTGTTTATAAACTCAGTTCACGTTTGAATTTGAATCCCATATGATGATTTATCCAGTTCCGTGGTAATCTTTCTATCTAATAAAATATTTCTCAAGTATTTTAAAATTATTTTTTTTCAATGAAGAATATTATAATCTCTTCGCCATTATTCAGTTCATTTGATCATTTTCTATGTAATTTTTAATCACCTATCAAATTTGTTTTTTAAATGTGAGAGAATTGATACTGATGGGCACGCAAAATGAAAAATATTGAAACCCTACCTTATAGAAATAGACACGGCCAGACATCTGTGTAATCCATGCAATGAATAATCCACTTGTCAGCTGATTGATTATGAGTAATTCTATAGTCTGATTGATTCTATCTTCAAAGTAGACTAGTAGTTCTGTGAACAGTAGACCTCACGCAGTATTCTCATCCACAAGTACCTGATTGAAACTACAGACCTTATGGAATACAGCAATAGACTGACTACTCCACACATCTGTGTAATCACTTGTCAGCTGTTTAATGATGAATAATTCTATAGTCTGATTTCTACTCTAATATTGGCGTATTAAGAAGGCTCCTTTTCCTTTTATATTATCCTTGAAATGTCAAATTTCCAAAAACCTTGTATATACGTCGACGCGCAATTAAAAAAGGAACATACTTGTCAAATTTCATGGAAATCTATTACCGCGTTTCGCCGTAAATACGCAACATATACACATTAAGAGAAATGCCAAACCGTCCACTTGAATCTTAAACCTCACTTCGCTCGGTCAATGAAATAGATAGTGATATCAGAGTATGGAGGAATTCCTTTGCTTTTCATATTATCCTCAAAATGCAAAATAATTTCGCATTTTTAGAATAATATGAAATAATATTATTTCAAAAAACCTTGTGTATACATCGACGCGCAGTTGAAAAAGGAATATTCCTGCCAAATCTCATAGAATTCTATCAACGCGTTTGGCCGTAATCGCGTTACATACAGACAGACAAAAGCAAATCGAGTTGAAACATAGATCTCACTACGTTCGGTCAATTTAAAGACTAGCAGGTTACCCGTGCTCCACTGAAGTATAATTGAAAACTTGACAAACTGAAATCATGACCTACTGAAATCTTGAAGAATTCAAAATAAGCCTATAACATCCTCAGTAAATTACGAATCTCTATATTGTTATCGATATTGCATGCCTCATTGCTTGCAACAATTAGTCCACACGACAGCTGTTTTTTCCACTGAGTTACATTGAGATATTAATTGCATGCGTCATTGCATGCAATCATGTAATCAATAATTTACTCGACAGCAGATTTATGAAGAATAATTCTGATTTTTACGGTAATATTGACGTTCAAAGGAGACTCTTTTTCCTTTTATATTATCCTTAAACTACAAAATTTCAAAAAACCGTATGTATAAGTCGACGCGAAATTCAAAAAGGAACATGTCTGTCAAATTTCATGATAATCTATTGCTTTTCGCCGTAAATGCGGAACATGCATACATTTATATTTTTCATTTTATTAATTTATTGTATAAAACACTAAAATCATAATATAATTATGACATTGGAGGAAAAACTAGGCTGAGCCTGTACTATTTCTCTCCAAAAATTTTGATAAAATGTTAATGTTGTCCAAGAGTTAAGGTTATGTAATCACACCCTGCTTTGTCACTTGATTTTCGGTCTAGGAATAATGATATGAAACTTTTGAATTTTGAAGGTTGATGTTATACTCTGAATGAATCACAGAATGTATCACAATAAATTAAAAACTTGATAAATATTGCACTTATTTGAAAAAATTGAATACAAAATCAAAAACCTACTCACTATATCAAATATATAATATCAAAAAATAAAAACATACATAGATAAACTTGAGTCTTAGACCTCACTTCGCTCGGCCAATTATCAACATGCAGCTTTAACCATATCTCTTGACGTTGAACTGCTTGTAATTAGTAGTTCTGTGAACAGTAGACCTCACGCGGTTCTCTCAACTACAAGAATCTGGTGTCACCTGTTCACCGACTTCTCCAGATCAGCTGATTGATTATGGATAATGCTATAATAGTCTGATTACAGGGAAATTTCATCAATCCAGACAGAGTTTATCAGCGTGAAATGTATAAAGTTAATGGAAGTTGATCTTAATAGAAGTAAAACTTAAGTAGATTTAAATCAATGAAAGCATTCACCACTCTCAATAAACTGAACATCATGTCCAGGCAATTGAATCTTATTTATTTATTCTTGATTGATTGATTGATTGAGTACTTTATTTATGTAGATTACAATATATACTGGCTTATACACTTATATACAATAGCTTACAATACAGCAAAATTATAGATGAATTTACATAATATAGACTAAGAAAATAATTATTGAACTGTATATGATATGAAAAAGCAATTTGTAATATAATAACTATAGATAATAATCATATTGTTATGCATCTACATAAATTGGCGGAGCTTTGGACAGACATATCAATGTCCATTCTTCGGAAAGAATATTAAAAATATCCTCCCCACTAACTCTCTACCAAAAACCTTGATGAGAGGGTGATGACATAAATCCAGACAGAGTTTATTAGCGTAAAATGTATAAAGTTGGTGGAAGTTGACCTTAATTAAAGTTAAAGTTAAGTAGATTTAAATTAATGAAATCACTCACCACTCTCAATAAACTGAACATCATGTCCAGGCAATTAAATCTTATTTATTTATTCTTGATGACAGGGAAATTTCATTAATCCAGACAGAGTTTATTAGCGTGAAATGTATCAAGTTAATGGAAGTTGACCTTAATTAGAGTTAAAGTTAAGTAGATTTAAATTAATGAAAGCACTCACCACTCTCAATAAACTGAACATCTGGCCCGTCATAGTATGGAGACGTTGTTCCAAGAGCTTCAGAAGAATCCAGTAATTCCTCAGACATCGTGTTTTCTAAACTTTTCCAGTCTTTCTTGAAAACCAATGAATCACCCAGATGGATTTCCCGGATTTCCCAACGAAAACGCCCGATGTGGGTCGGAAAATCGCCTTGTTTTTCCGAAAACAATCCCTACCGCAGTTTTCCCGGGAGGTGCCGATTTCAGGTAGAAAACTTTTCAATTAGGAAACTTTGGGGATTTCGGATAATCTCGCTATTTTCTCAATATATTAACCAGTATTTTGTTTTACTTTACAGCATGGAGGCAACATACAGATTCGAATGTGATGTTATGGAGAGAAAGCTCAGGAACGTTGTGAGCTGTGGGAACGATACGGATGAAATCTGGTGTGGCGCATTCACACAACTTTCCTTGCCGTTATGAAAATTTATCACCTGACGCTAGTGTACACGCGCATCTCAAGTCTACTATTCAAAGATCTGAGCCAGCTGGTGACAGGACAATAACGCTGAAAAAACACACGAAGTCTGCTATCTCTTCATAGTGAATCATTTAATAGAATCAACAGTTGCCAACAGTTTGCATTATTGAACAAACACATTTTCTCCAATTTCCAGATTATTTCCAATTTTAGGTGAAAATGTCACAGAACATTCATTGTAGAGATTTTTATGCTCAATCTTTTCCACTTGAAATTTTTTGTTTAAATTGTATCTGGAGCCTGATAATTGGGAATCTAAAATCAAACTTTGCATAGATGGGGCGGAGCTCCTGAAATTTTTACAGTTATGGGACTTGTGGCAGTTGATAGAGCTTATCAATGACCATTCTAGGTATGAATTTGATCAGAATCGTTCGAGCCGTTTTCGAGGAAATGTTTGAATGTTCAAATGTTTTAATGTTTATATGTTGCGCATTTACGGCGAAACGCGGTAATAGATTATCATGAAATTTGACAGGTATGTTCCTTTTTTAATTGCGCGTCGACGTATATACAAGGTTTTTGGAAATTTTGCATTTCAAGCATAATATAAAAGGAAAAAGGAGCCTCCTTCATACGCCAATATTGGAGTAAAAATCAGACTAGAGATTTATCATAAATCAGCTGACAAGTGATTACACAGAAGTGTGGAGAAGCCAGTCTATTGCTGTATTTCCATAAGGTCTATAGTTTCAATCATGTACTTGTGGATGAGAATACTGCGTGAGGTCTACTGTTCACAGAACTACTAGTATAATAGGATAATTGATTATTTTAAACGAGAATGAACCGTTAATATTACATCAATAAACTTGTATCAGCTACCGTTCATAGAAGGCATTGACATGACAGAGGATCGGCATCGTTGTTCTCCTATCTTTCTCCACTGTCATTATAACTTGGACCTCACTATTTATAGTTGAATCAATCGATAAGCAAGATTCCAACGTATCATGTATCATGATACAGAACTAGTGAACTGTATCAAATGAGCGTACTGTTTTTAAGGAGTTTAGTTGATGTTTGTAGCAGCAGAGTTCGCCAGTGATTGAGTAGGTGGAAATCGATAAATGAAGGACGCTCAGCTATAGTGAGGTCCACGTTATAATGGCAGTGTTTGATTAGCAATGGTATTGCTATCCTTGTCTATCATTCAACAAAGCAGATAGCTCTACCTCTCTCTCAATTCACTCTGTTACCAGATCGTCTTTTAACATGTAGAATGAATAATCAATCAACAAAATATTTCATCCTAATTATGAAAATTCATCATAGAAAAATATAATTTCTCGTTTAATAAAATATGATTGATTATCTTTGTATGGTGAGGTCCACGTTATAATGTTAGTAAATTGATGAACATTGTTGTTGCTATCCTTGTCCATCATTCCACAAAGCAGATAGCACTATCCTTTTCTAGCTTTGCAGCGTTACCAGCTCGAGATGTGGAATTTTAATTAATTGAGAAAATATTCAATATAAATTTTGTGAAGTGAACAACTACAAAACTCAACCTATTTCGGACTATGTGTAACCTTATCTAAATTTGGGAGAGGAATGGCACAAGGTTACATTTTTTTCTCTCCCTATCATTTTCATTTTCTTATTGTATCAATTAATAAAGAATGGAGAATAAAATAACATAATAATAATACTTATTCTTTCATTACAACCTTATTTTTTTCTCTCCCTATCATGTATTTATTGTATGAATCAATAGAGAAGAACAAAGAATGGATAATAATTATCATTCAATTTAAAGAATAAATTCATTTGAAGGGAATAACTTGAGACACTTAACAAATTACTTTAATTGAATTCAAAGAATAAATAAATTATTAATAAATAATTGAGAAATTTATTCTCTTGACAAATAAAGTATAATTGATTATTTTCATCAGATATACCAGTATCAGTAGCTATTGCTATGGGAGGCAGTGGCAAGGCAGAAAGTCGGCCACACTGTTCCCCTATCTTTCTTCACTGCCATTATAACATGGACCTCACCATAGTACTGCGCATGCGCTAAAAGGCTTACAATGTATGACGTCATTCATTCAAGTTGACTCGGTCAGCTGGGTGCAAATTATTGGGGTTTTATTTGGCGGTGCAGGGTAGTGTACAGCTGATTCTTCTTCACATTCTTTTTCTTCTTCTTATTCTTCTTCTTCTTCTTCTTCTTCTTCTTCATCTTCTTCTCATCCTTCCTCATTCTCTCCAATCTAACCTCCTTCCTGTCTTTCTCAGTTTTTATTCCTCTCTTCTCCTTAATCAATCTATCCCCTCAACGCTTTCTCTACTTCTCCTTCATATCCCTCTTCATCACCATCTTCTTCTCATTCTCCATCTTATTCTTCCTCTTCTTCTTCGTCTTCTTCTTGTTTTGCTTCTCCTCCTTCTCCTTTTCCTCCTCCCTCATATCCTCCTATAAATATGTTTATTTTTATGTTCCGCATTTACGGCGAAACGCGGCAATAGTATTTAATGAAATTCAAAAGGTATGTTCCTTTTTAAGTTGCGCGTCGACGTATACACAAGTTTTTTTGAAAATTTTGTATTTCAAGGATAATATAAAAGGAAAAAGGAGCCTCCTTCATACGCCAATATCGGAGTAAAAATCAGACTATAGAATTATTCATCATAAATCAGCTGTCTAGTGGACTATAATACTACCCGTTCAAAAACATCGAACATCTTGAAAAAGTATCTTTCCATTAACGTTAGTAGACAGTTGACTATAATACTACCTGTTCAAAAACATCGAACATCTTGAAAATTGTATCTTTCCATCAACGTTGTAGACAGTTGCAGCCAGACCTGATAACAGCGCTCACACTCACATTCCGGGACGACACGTCACGTACGATAGGACAGAAAGCTCTATGTTTATTTAGGATTTTTTCTAGACATTTTAAATTGATAGATTATTTATTATTTTTTGAAAAACATAACAACAGGTTAATGTAACTTACTGAGTGCGAGGTCTGCTGTTCACAGAACTACTAGCTTTGTATGTTTACATTTTATGTTCCGTTTTTACGGCGAAACGCGGCAATAGATTTCAATGAAATTTGGCAGGTATGTTCCTTTTTGATATTCGCGTCGACGTGAATATAAGGTTTTTGGAAATTTTGCACACTATGGATTATATAGAAGGAAAAGGAGCCTCCTTCATACACCAATTTAACCGTAATAATCAGACTATAGAAATATTCTTCATAAATCAGCTGTCGAGTGGATTATTAATTGCATGGAATTAATATCTCCATGTAACTTAGTAAAGAATCAGCTGTCGTGTGGACTATCAATTGCATGCCTCATTGAGTGCAATTCTTATGCACTATTAAATGAACTATTGCATGCAATAACGCATGCAATTAATAACTAAAATATCATAGTATTTTCTCCCGACTCTCTTCAGTTTTTATGTGAAATTCACTATAGTGATCATGTCAGTAGTATTCATTCAAATTGACAGCATTGTGAGAATGAGAGGCATTAATGTTGTCTATTTGGTATACTGACAGTTTAAAAGTGAATCGGAGTGCAAAATAAGAGACGAAATAATGTGGTTATAATCAGACATTTCCACGCGAGCTTATAGGCAGGCTATACAGCAACGGAAATGGAAATGACGCCTAATTAAATAAATTGTAATGCAATTTCGAGTTGACTTTCACCAAATAATAATCATGAGGAATGAATGGTTCAGTATATTAGAAAAAAATATTATAATCTTGACAAGGTGGGACGTCTCATCTTGATGTTATGAAGTAGTAATGATGGGTTTTTGACAGTCTATATCATCCTGTCTCTTTCTGCAGATGTCTTCCACTGCTTCTTGTTATCGTTCTTCTCATCCTTCGTCTTTCTTCTTTCCTCTACGTCCCCTCCTCTGTTCCGCCCAATCTTGTTATTCTTCACCTTTTAAACATAGATATACTTATAGATTTGAAGAGATGTAATAGGAGATTATTTTTTCTATTAAATATTACATATATACTTCATTTAATAATTTAAATTAAAGGATGATGATGATGAGGGATGAGTCGACCTACTCTGCTCTAGCTGAGTTCCGAACCACCGGGAAGCGATTTTAAATCCATCTTTACAATAAGAGAGGGAGCAGGGTTGTTCAAATCCTGGCCGCATGACTTCTATACTGAATGTGGTTTTATACTGGTTGTTTTGTGATGTTGCAGGTCTACATAGGCAGTCCAACACTGGACTTGAACCAACCTGGCCTGAACGCGACACGCTTGATAGAGCGACCGGCGCATGTGAGTGCGTGTGTGGGGCAGAGACTGTACAGGACCGGCGACTGGGGATTCCTGCTCAGCGACCGCACCCTGCACATACATGGTCGTTGCGACACCACTGTGCGCATTCGCGGATACTCCGTCCAACTGCAGGTATGGGGGGGCCTGGCCACATAGAGACCGATCTGCGATCCAATAGGTTTCTATATGTATATATGGAATTGCTCTCCAAGATATAGACATAAATACCTGCTATAGGATCGCAGATCGTTCTCTGTGTGCCCGGGCCCTGGGATACTAGTTAAAATATCAGCATCTCTTCAAAATTAGTCTCCTTTCTTTGTCAATCGCTAAACAGTGCCAATAACTTAATAGTTCAAAATTCTTAGTTTTCGTTGTTTTTTTAGTGAAAATGGACTAAATTTTAGAAAAGTGAAACCATAACCCCATCTTGGACTTTTAAAATGTTATCTAAATTTAGGAGAGAAATAGTACAAGGAGTATCCTTAGTTTTTCTCTCCCAATCAGTGCTAATTTGTAAAAATTATAAATACATAAATAGATAAATAGTGAAGTCCACGTTTTAATGTTAGCATCTATGTTCAGTCATAGTATAATGACTGAACAACTTTTGTTCAGTCATAAATATTTTTACTAATCAACAGAAGAAATGAGAAGCATGAAAACTTCTCATATCCCTAATTAGAAATAAACTTTATAAAACAAATCTAGAGTAAATCAACATTTAGCAGTGCCTAACTTCAACTCCACTTTAGTTCCTTCGGTTTTGCCATGCACGTTTGGTTTGACTTTTAGCAGTGACTGTACAGAATGTAAACAAGCAATCTTCAGTATAGCATTCACATTCCAATGTCAGTGGATTTGATAGGAAAGCATAGTTGTCTCGTTTCCTTTTCTTTCACATTTTTAATAGGACCACTGTACTCCAACTTACAGCCTTCTATATCAAATAGATCCACTTTATAGTTTACTTTCTATTATATTGTAACCCAGCGTTAATTATTCCCCAACTCATTCTTGAAAGGTACATTCAGTATTATTGTTTGTTACAGGCTATAGAGAGGACATTACTAGATGTGGCGATGGTGAGTTCATGCTGTGTGCAGGCATATGGAGAGGAAGGCACTGACAAGTATCTAGTCGCTTACGTTGTTCAAGAACCTTCAACCAAATTGAATGTTGGTGAAGTGGGCCAAGCACAGAACAAACTGCGCAATCTGCTCAAAGAAAGGCTGCCTCTCTACATGATACCGTCCAAAATCATCCTTCTTGACAAGTAATTTCAATCATTTATACTACAGAATTCACAACAAATTTGTTTCAAGTTTTATTTCTTCAATAATTCTAGTTAACAATATTCTACAACTTGGATCATTAGATTTGATAGAGTGAATCAACCTTTATTCATAAATAATTATGTTACCATTGCAAATACAAAGTAAAATATAAATATTTTGTATGCCGACTGCTTTAAAGCCTTATTAGCAATAATAAGTACTGTAAGGGCCGGTTTCCCAGCTCGGGCTGACTCAAACAGCTGGAGTCAGAAAATTAGCTTTCCAAAACGGGGCGTAGTCGCAGTTTTTAAAACAGTAGTTTTTATTTTCCCATTTCTAGAATTGGAAACGTTTTCCCTTGACGAAATTAAACATTTCGAAATAATTCAAAACAGCTGGAGCTTTACACTACTTTTTCTTTATTTTATTTTGTGTTTAATTTTCTAAGTTTTTGAAATTTAACTCAAACGTGACTTTGACAATGACTACGACTACGCCCCGTTTCAGAATGCCAATTTTCTTACTCTAGCTGTTTAAAGTCTAGAACTTAGCCAAATCCCGAGCTCGGAAACCGGCCCTAAATGTTTCCTTTAAACTTAGTGTTAACCACCACTAACTTAGTAGGCAATATTGTACATAAAATACATTTTGTATTGTTTTTCATAGTATTTCTAGTATACCAAAGTTTACTCATAATTTGGTCTTATTTTGACTTTGAATAGCCTACTGTCTACAGTATATTATTCAATGCAGTGTACTGAATAAAATAAGTATGTCCTCAATAATTGGAATTGATTGTTGAAATTGCAGATTTCCGATTCACGAGACTAGTGGTAAACTGGACAAGGAGAAGCTAGCTGAAAGCGAGAAGGGTGTTGAGCCAGGCTCGCTTCACTTGGATGACCAGAGCATGTCACCTACTGAGAAACTCATTGCATCGGTCTGGTGCAACTGCTTGAATCTGATGACAGTCGATGTTAGCGAGAACTTTTTCGACTTGGGAGGGTGAGTATAAACCCCTAATCTATTTTTACTTTCCTTGCCCTACTACCATAGGTAAGGAAAGTATTGCTTTCCAAAAAAATTAAGGTACCCCAATTTCAAGTTTTCTATACGTTTCAAGGTCCCCTGAGTCCAAAAACATGATTTTTGGGTATTGGTCTGTGTGTGTGTATGTGTGTGTGTGTGTATGTCTGTGAACACGATAACTCCATTCCTAATTAACCGATCGACTTGAAATTTTAAACTTAAGGTCCCTATACCATGAGGACCCGACAATAAGAAATTCAATAAAATTCAATTCAAGATGGCGGAAAAAATGGCGGATAATTACTAAAAAACCATGTTTTTCACGTTTTTCTCGAAAATGGCTCAAACGATTTTCTTCAAATTTATATCATGGATAGCTATTTATGAGCCCTATCAACTAGCATAAGTCTCATTTCTGGGAAAATTTCAGGAGCTCCGTAATATTCTTGAGAAAAATGGCGGAAAATGACTAAAAAACCATGTTTTTCACGGTTTTCTCGAAAACGGCTCCAACGATTTCCTTCAAATTTATACCATGGATAGCTATTTCTAAGCCCTATCAACTGGCATAAGTTTCATTTCTGAGAAAATTTCAGGAGCTCCGTAATATTCTTGAGAAAAATGGCGGATAATGACTAAAAATCCATGTTTTTCACCGTTTTCTCGAAAACTGCTCTAACGATTTACTTCAAATTCATACCATGGATAGATATTCATAAGCACTATCAACTGGCATGAGTCTCATTTCTGGGAAAATTCCATGAGCTCCGTAATATTCTTGAGAAAAATGGCGGATAATGACCAAAAACCAGGTTTTTCACGGTTTTCTCGGAAACGGCTCTAACGATTTTCTTCAAATTCAAGCCATAGGTAGCTATTCATAAGTCCTATCAAATGACATAAGTTTTTTCCTTGGAAAATTGCAGGAGCTCCGTAATATTCTTGAGAAAAATGGCGGATAATTACTAAAAAACCATGTTTTTCACGATTTTTTCAAAATAACTTGACCGATTTTTTTCAAATTCATACTCTGTATAGATATTTATCAGCTCTATCAACTGGCATGAGTCTCCTTTCTGGGAAACTAATGGGGGGTCCACCCCATCCTTGAGAAATGGACTTTGTAACCTCCTTCTCGTGCATGAGGTAGGTAGGTAGAGCAGTTCATAAAAAGAACACATAGTCGAGATATTTCATCTGTAGAACAGCTGTTTTGACGACTTTAAAAAAATGACGACTAAAAAAATCATTGAATTTCACAATTTACACAAAGGAAAAAGTACTCTGAAAACAATTATATACAAAAGTCTGATCGTAGTTTCGAATATGAGCAAGGAAAGTTGTGTGAGTGAACCACACCAGATTTTTATATATGATATATTCCTTTGGCGTGTGTAATATTGGTACGATTCCACTTCCAAGCCATTCTGATCAGCTGAGTTCTACAAATGGCTCTGTAAGTCCTAAAGACTTGGTGTGAAAACATAGTGGAGCGGCGAAGGTAGTTAGCTTCAACTTCAAGGCGTTGAAAATAATGCATGTATTTAAATAGACCGTTTCACACCGCTATGTGCGCCACCATTCAAATACATGCATTATTCTCAACACTCTTAAACCTAAAGCTACTTTCGCCGATCCACCATGTTTTCACCCATACAGTTGACATGATGACAACTAGAAATTCCAGATCTGCACATGCATAGTAGATAATTCTGACAAATCGTCAGCCAGAGCCCAGCACTTGTTGAATAATCAATTGGACCTGTTGGAGAATACAAGTGTTTAATTTGCATTGACTTTGTTAATATTTATCTGATTGATCGTTTATTACAGACATTCATTGGCTGCGACTAGAGTAGTGAGTGAAATCAATGAGAAACTCAATAAAAACCTGGACACCAGCTCAATATTCTTGTACCCAACTGTACAGAGTCTGGCGAAATTTGTGCTGGGAAATGGAGGCAGTGAGAATATCAAGTTGGTTGAAGAGTTGGACTCCATTCAGATGTCTTACCCCTCAGAGTGAGTAACTAATACAAATGCTCAGTAAGGAAATTAATTTGAAAGACTTTATATCAAAGTGTTATAATATCAGTGTAGTATTAGTGTAGTTGATGTAATCTCATTGTAAAAGTTTGTTCATTTTATAAAAAAAATCCTGAATTTTTCAATTAATTTCATTGACTTCATCAACTGTGAAGAGTTTACACAACTCTTCACTCGTTACACAAATCTTTTCTTGATTCTATTCGTTTAGTTTTTAAATTTAATTCGTATTATGTTTTGTTTGTTTCAAAAACCATTCAAATATTCTGTTTTGAAATGTTGTCTGTTATTATGATTGCAGCCTTGATTCCAAACTGAGAGCCTTCAGGGAATCATTGAAATTGAAGAAAAATAAGTGCAATTTTGGAAATATTCTAATAACTGGTGGAACAGGATTTCTCGGATCACACTTGATCAGTGAACTGCTTAACAAAACTCAGGTAAGAATCAATTTTTTCATTACTAATAAAATAAATCCTACAGTTATTAACGTAGTTGTTTTGTTCTTCATGATAACCTTCTTTTATTGTAATTAAATCACCTTCTTCCTTCTATATCTTACTATTTCCTTCTTCGAAAGTGTTCACGGTTTCTCTCAATACAGCCCATTTACTGAACGCTTTGACATGATAATTATATATTTAATGATAATGTTTCATTCTATTGACTTGATGTTAACTGTTCCAATACTGTATCGATAATGTTTTCCCCACAATAGGGTCTCATATACTGCATTGTTCGGAAGAGTCCAACATGCTCAGCAATGGAGAGAGTGATTGAGGCTCAGAAACGTTTTGGATTGCCTGAAGTCGATGAAAACCTTATGAAGAGAATTATTGCTATTGAAGGTGAGAATTATGCAACTTTAAATCTATGCTAACTGCTTCCTCATGTAGGTATGAGTTGAGATAATGCAGCATCAAGCTTAGGAGTTTTCTAATTGAACAAAAGTACAGTATGTGTTGCTATATTAAAAAAAACAAGATAAAAATATGTTGCTATGTGTAATATAGTGCCCGATAAGCCCAACATGTAAAATGACTGATCAACCTTCAAAATTGTGAAAAAGTTGAGAGGAAAAATGATATACGTGGTGAAGCTAAATAATGGAGACAACTATTATTATGTTCCTTATCAACAATAGGTATGAAAAATCAGGGGAGAAATATAACATTGGTGAAAACTTGAAATTCATTTCTGATCGAAAAAGGAGATGATGAAACCTTACACTATTGGAGAATCCTTGTTCGCGAGAGATTCGTGAGTGGCGTGGCATAGAAGTTTGTATTCAGATTTACAATATTTTCAATTTATAATGCTACGTCATAAACGTGTCATAGCAGCTACAGTACTTTAGAAATGGAAGTTTTTTGTTTGATTTACTAGTCTTATTGATGAAGTACGAGGAATCATCTCCTCATTCAATTCTGATGAACTGTCATTTGCTCCAATGTACTTATAAAATACACAAAGACATAATATTGTAGTATGACTCATGCATGGTGAATATTTCCATAGAATAAGCAAGCAGGAAGGCGTATTATTTCTCAGTGGTATTTCGTACAATTCACTCAATGCTATTTCCAAGACCAGAATGTAGCTTCAGTTTGCCATGTAAGGGATAATAAAATTTGCAACTATTAAATACATGTACTACAGTAATCTTTTATCTCACCAGGTGACGTATCTCTGCTGAATCTGGGCCTCTCAGATGATGCCTACAATTCCCTTGCACTAGAAATTGACTTTATAATTCATGCGTCAGCTAAAGTCAATCTGATATTTCCTTTTCACTCGCTCTACGAGGATAATGTGAAGGCCACCAAAAATATCATTCAGTTTGCTGTACACAACAAAGTCAAGCCCATACATTACATAAGGTTTGTATAAATAATATTTAATAGAACCACCGTAATTTACAATCTTGAATATTTTTCTAACTCCACCTCATTTGTATTAACATCTTATTACAATCTTCACCCTTCCTGAGTCCTCAACTACTTCATTTGAAATAGTTTAATACTTTCTAAAATTCATTCGATTATCCAATTTCTTGTTAGCATTCATTTTGTTCAAATTGTAATATATTAGAGATACCTGCTGTGAAACCTATCCAGTGTTAGCTGTACAAGTTGTGTGAAATTTTATTCTTGAATAATATAATATTTATTCATTCAGCAATGGTACCTATTACAAATCACTGCTCTGCTCTTTCACTGGACATTACTTGAACAATCACTACACCAGTTCAAACGGTTTCCTCGTTTTGAGATGTGCATGAGTTTAAAATTGTTCTACTTTCTTGATCTTTATAGAATGTTTTCCCCTGTTTTCAGTACAAATGCAGTATTTGCCGAGGGTATGGTGGGTTGCGGTGAGGACAGTGACATGTTTGCACATGTGGATCGTCTTCAAAGTGGTTACGGCCAAACTAAATGGCTGGCCGAGCAACTTGTGTTGCGCGTTGCTAAATCTGGATTGCCATGTGTTGTTTACAGGTTGGCACTAAATTACTTGGAAATTATTATCTATTTTTTCCTTAATTAGCATTTTTCATTCAGGAACTTTATCAAGGTTCTTATTTAGCGGAAATCTCTTTATCTCACATTACAACAAAATAATGTTCTCTAGCAGTAAATGAACATCTAGTAGAAACATCCATAATCTATATTCCAAAAAACGTGTGTACAATAGCGTCTGTAATATATTCATAGAAGACCGTGTGCTCACTTCATTTTTGTTTTCAATTTCAGATTGAAATGACGCCAATTGATTTTGTGCAAGAAATATTCGTGGAGTTGTTTTTGGATCTGGATAACTCAATGGGAAAAATCTACCATTTTGTGAATGAGTACCAGCTTTCATGCGAGTAAGCAAACTGATATATCTCTCTTCATTTTATTGTTTTCTCCATAGGGAAATATCAATTGAAAAGTTTATGACAAAAGAATTCGTATGTATTCTGTTGTAATTTAATTTGACCAAATTATGTATTCTTTTAACTTTTTTATATGTTATCTCAATTTTAATCAAATTATCTTATATAAATGATCGACTTATTATTTCGAATTTTGATATAATAAGATGGTATTTCATGTCCTGCTTCTAGAAATTAATTAATTGAAACAGTAATTAATACAATAATGAAATTTTTGAAAAATGTGTATTACTGTAATTCTAATGAAGCAAACATTGTCGGTAATTCTTTTAGTTGCAATTTTCAAGATATTACTGATGATTCTGATTTCAAAATAACACAAGCTTTCTGAAAATGTAGTTATACGTGTATATTGGGATTCAATGTAATTCATATGCATGTCAAGGGAGAGCAAAGAATGAAGATAATCTGTTGAAATATGAAGGAGACATTATTTTAATACATCAATAAGAAGCAATACAACTCAATTTGTATTCATTTCTCTAGGGAATTGTGGAAACAGGATTAATTTAGGAGAGGATTTTTTGAATCAATTCTTTCATGATACTGTGACTGTTATTCTGAATTCAAAGTTGCGAACGTGAACATGGATGACAATTACCTCCAGGTAATGTAGTAGTGTTGAAGTTTGAGATACAAAGTCAGCAATAAGCGTTGGCATTGTTATTGGCGTATGCTTTTGTGTCGGCATTGGCATCGGCATTGATATTGGCATTGGCATGAGCATTGGCGCAGGCATTGGCATTGGCGCAGGCATCGGCGTAGATTTTGGCATTGGCATCAGCATTGGCGCAGGCATTGGCATTGGCGCAGGCATCAGCATAGATTTTGGCATTGGCATCAGCATTGGCGCAGGCATTGGCATCGGCGCAGGCATCGGCGTAGATATTGGCGTTGGCATCAGCATTGGTGCAGGCATTGGCGTAGCTATTGGCATTGGCACAGGCATCGGCGTTGGCGCAGGCATTGGCGTAGCTATTGGCATTGGCATCAGCATTGGCGCAGGCATTGGCATTGGCGCAGGCATTGGCGTAGATATTGGCGTTGGCATCAGCACAGGCATCGGTGTAGTTATTGGTGTTGGCATCAGCACAGGCATCAGCGTAGTTATTGGCGTAGATATTAGTGTAGATATTGGCGTAGTTATTGGCATTGACATTGGCGTAGTTATTAGTGTAGGCATCAGCGTAGATTTAGACGTAGTTGAGTCACACTAGTTTGAAAATCACCCAAATGTTCTTAACACTCTTCATGGCGTTCACTTGTTGCCGATTTCGAGATTCACATGATAATCATTTCAATGTTAATGTCTGTGCTGTACCTGTTATCTTAAAATGCTTATAAACTAAAAAGAAAAATTTTGATTAGGCTATCAATACAATCTAATACACATGAAAATTATTTTTAAGTATATAGTCAATATAAAATTGAAATTTGTTAACATCTTATTATACAGTCAGCAATACATAAATTCTGAAATATGGAGATATCAATTATAAATTTCAATATAAAAAAAAATAATTTCATTTCCATCTATTCACTGTTCAAATATTTTATAAAAAGCAAATTATTCAATATTATTAATTATCATTTGTTGAATACTATAGTTTATTTTGACTTTTCAATGTTCTAAACACAAACTACATTTCATGACAAAACTTTACTATCAATCATTAAACAAGAAATCATTCAAAACATCAATAATATTTTGCTTCAAAGGCAATCAATATTCATACGTAATCATCTGCATCTATGGCAACAAACATTATTAATCATTATTTTGCATCTATGGCAATCAACATAAGTAATCAACACAAAAAAATATTATCTCATTACTGCCTCTCTAAGTCATAACCTTCTGGTCATTTCTTCTCTAGGCAATAATGGTTTTCCATCTCAAAAAACAATCACATACCAGCAAAATTCTAATCAACAAACCCCATTAAAAATTCTACATACACTCCAGCATCCATTTCAAACGATAATCAATCATATCAAAATTTATAGAACAAACAGTTTTAAACTTTTGAAAAAGATATCAATTACAAAAACTTTAGAAAAATTTTAACCTTAACTCATTTCAATTGATAATATAACACAACGTTTTTATTCAATGAAAACATTATTATTCAAGTTAACTTTCATTAATACATCACATATATATGGCTACACAATTCATTAATACTTTCAAATTTTGAAGTTTATTTATTATAACAAAAGAATTTATACATAAGAATAGATTTCAGCATGTTCTAAATTGAACCATTTATTTTTTAAAATAATTTATAATTTAAAGACTGTATAATAAGTACAAACATTTCAATATTACAATACAAAGACGATCAAGATGGATAATGGGTAAATAAGTTCCCTAAAAAATACAAAAAAGAGAAAAAGAAAATTGGGTAAATAAATTTCCTAAAACAATACAAAGAAGAGAAAGATTAATTAGAGCCTATCCTACATGTCAGTACTAAACTTTCATGAGGAAGTATATTTAATAAAATATACTACTATGGAATTTTGTAAATTCCAAGTATGACTCTAATTTGTTATAATTGTGAGCTATCACTCCCACAAAAACAACTGGTGAAGGAAAAAAAATGTTGACTATTGTGGCTGGGTGGATAGTTCCTAGATGTCTGTAAGGCAATGTGATAGCAGACTCTAGTATCGGACCACAAAAACAAAAGTATGCAAAAGTTTTTACAAACATTTGATGTTGCAGTCTTAAGGTTTTTATATCGCAAACAAGTAGGTCAGATAATCGAGTCCAGCCGTATGTGGTTCACGCCCACATCTCTAAAAGAATCACACCTACTTGTCTACCAAAAATCCAAAGTATTGGACAGCAAAAAAAAAAATAAAATGCAAAATGGGTTAAAAGCCCAGAAGAAAACTATAACCTAATTACATATGGCTTATGGCACGATATGCAATGAAAGATTAGAACATGGGACAAAATTTGCTCTGAAAAACCTTATTACCTAATATGATACCTGAAAAAAATAGACATGATTAAAATATGTAATACATGATGAAAAAATATACCACAAGCAAACAATTATTTACACTACAATGGATAGATTTTAGAAAAGTTAAGTTTTATCAACAATTTAAAGATTAGGAAAATAAGCTACTATTTCAACTTCTAATATTATTTCAGAAAAAAATACAAATTTAAATGACTATGGACAAGATTGGTTAAGATATGCATCATAGAAGAATTTTACTGAACATTACACAAAGACAGGAAAGAATTGAAATTTGAAAAGATTAAGGGCCAAGAAAAATATGCTACAGGAAAGAAAAAAGATACAATTATGGACTCTTACCATACGTAGTATTTACGGTCATTGCTATTCTGAACCCGGCATGACACAGGATTCCTAATCATTGTGTGCTGGGGAATACCCTTTCATCATGTGATTCACTGTCATCATCTTGTAAATAAGCAACTTGAAACAACCTTTGAATACTAACACATCAATGGTGACTTTGTGTTTTGTTTTCTTCAAGAACATAATTTTATTCATGGGTTCATTTGTTTCAACAAAGCCATTTTGCTTACAAAAGTTGGTCATGTTCACTTGAGAATGCATTGCATACCGTACACCTTTTCAATTCTCAGTTGAAAGTTGAACTCATCAACTTGACTCAAAGCAACATTCATTTTGTTTACATTGTTCCTAACCTCCACAGAAACCTGTCTCATGTAATCATTCACTTTGTTCATAGTTTTCCTAACCTTCAATGTAGCAATATTACTTTCATGATAGTTGACTTTCAGTGAAGACAACTCCCTACCTACTTCTTTACTCAAATCTACTATCTCATTAAGGTTGACTTTTTCAACAACAGTAACTAGGCCTACATTGTCAGAAACTTGAATGAGTTGATCCTGTATCTTAACACTACTATTATCCTGCTTCAATTTGTTTTCATCTTCATGATTATCACTCAATGTTTCATGTGCATTTTTCAATAGAAGGTTTATACTAACCTGCTCTAGTCTAATACTAGCAAATTCTTGCTTCATATCATCAAACCTAGCATTTTGCTCATCAAACCTAGCATTTTGCTCATCAAACCTAGCATTTTGCTCTTGTTTAAAATTATCAAATCTTTGTGTTAGGAATGCTATAAGATTTATATCATTTTTAATGTTTGCCATTTTGTAATATGCACTGATTCATCTATTCATTAAAACTTGATCTCTCTTGAACCGACTTCCCATTCAGCAGTATACCATTCATAACCTATCAAGATATCTATCCTACTAATAATTTTTCATAACCAGAGATTTCATGGTGTACCATTTGGGACATATTTATTTTGTAATTCGGTCCCACCACAGGGGTAACATTTGCCGTGCTACCAATTTTACCTTAATCGGTTGGATAGCATTTAACACCTATTAACCTAAGGATAGTTGTCGGCTCCAATGTAATAGATTCTTGATAAATTATGAATGGATCTATCGCCTATGAATGAGAAATCCAGTTTTCAGAGCAAATGAACTTATAATCTGCAGAAGAATTTTGGCAATATATTACACACATATAGAAAGAACAATAACTTACAAGCCTAAGCATCTACAGTTACTACGAACTAAATAGTAACTTATCTAGTTTACAGTTGAAAAAACAGTGGCTATTGGCTTGTATACATACAAAACAATAAACAGACAGAATAGAACACTATAAACTGTTTAAAACTCAAGTTAAAACATTAATAAATTCACTTAAATAGAAAATTATTTAAAGAGCACAAAGTTACAACACACATCAGCCAGCCATGTTTCAGAGAGAAGAAGGAAGAACAGGAAAAGAGCAAAGCTTCTAGACACCTCAACATTACGGACACGTCACCAAAAATTTATAAATTACAAGTTTAGAATTCACATTTTATATTTGTTCTCAATAAAACTTTATTTTGAAACTGTTATTTTAAATTTTTATATATCATCTCTATTTAAATAAACCATTTATCTTTTAATTCTGTTAACCCAGCCTCGGTGACACCATGGAACAATGCAACAATCATTTACGATAAAAAATTCTCAGTCAAAAAGTTTGTCCGTATATCAATGACTCTGATATTTACTATAAAGTTTCATAGATCTCGAATTGAAGATTCGATTCCAATCGAGAAAAAATGTAATATTACACAATTTTATCATTGAACTCACCGAAAGACACATCAGGCGTATACCCAAATCTGCTCCTTTATAAATAATATCATTATAGTTTCATAGTGTAAGTGTTAGATGTATGCACTACTTTCATTTGTTTTCAGTTGTATCTTTGTTCGGTTCGTCATTTTTGAATCTGGCGCGCTTCCAGTGCCAACTTAATGTGTTTCCCCTTATTTTTTCCCCAGTCGTAAGTTCGTCACGCATTTATTGCTTTTGTGTCTTGTATTATTATCGTCTGACTCTTTAATCATTTTATGGTCATTGCGATTGTATTTTTTTAATCTCTTTCAAGACTTTCTGTGAAGTTTTGAGTCTATTGCGTTGTGTTTTTCTTGTCATTTCCTGTTAGTTCCACATCGTTCCGCATCCGCCTTTTTGGTTTTAGGATGCTTCACTCGTCGACAACATGGCCGTTCGTTAGCGTCTTTCTCCATAAGTCACAGTCACCAAAATTTCTGAGTTTCCCGTATTTTTCACATTTTACCAATGTCTGGTTTTAAATCTTGTTACGTTAATCATATTCGACGTTTTGAGTCATAAATCATTAATTTCTCTTCGTTATTTATTGAAATAGCTCAATATTTCAATTTGTGCACCGCGTCCTCGTGGACAACTTTTACTCAAAGTGTGTTTTCTCCGCATTGGCCGTTTCCTTCGGCAAAACTCAGACTTCCTCCTAAGCACGGCAGCTTAGGATAACTTCTACGAGGAATTCGTTCCCAGTTCAAGCTGTTCTGGATCGTCTTCTATTCTCTTGTCAGTCTTGGTCTTACCACGCTGTCACCTCTCGGGGGGCCTTCAACCTTAGAAGGTTCCGTTGATAGTACTCTGCTGCTTCAACATCTCTACTGTGCACTCACAGTATTCGTCGTAGAAGGTCGTCTGGAGTTCAACTTCATCGGGTGTTCAATCCATTTGAACACATACTTGGTGGACATCCATGTTCACAAGTCTACAAGTCGAGGCTGGTCGCACTTTGTCCTCTCCTGGGCATTCCTACTTCTTCAATTCAACATGTCTCAAGCTGAGTAATTTTATATTTTATCCTCAATTTCATTTTGTATTTTTTTAGGCTACTTTGTCATAATCTCCCGTTTAATGTGTGTTATTATTGGATTCACAATTAATCGTTCAATATATTTGAAACATCGCATTTTGAAGCTTCACCTTTGCTTCATATTTTGAACAGCAATTTTCATTGCAAATTCAATTTTTACATAACCTTACCTTGAAGCCACAGCGCTTCAGTGAACTTTTCAGTTTTTCCTAATTATGTTTATTGTATTATAAGCATTCTAAGTATTGCTTTACTAGTTTTGATACAAGCCATTACAAATTTGGACTTGTCTTTGCATCGCTCTTCAGCGTATTTTCTTTTGTGTAATCTGTTTTGTTTACATTTCCATTTACATAACCTACTTTGTTTTACAACGTTTTATTTGCTAGCCTATGTGTAACCTTGCTACAGATCTTTTCCTATTGCAGTTATTACAATAATTAGCCCTTGCTATTATTATTATCTTTATTCAAGTCACATTTTTACTAGTTTTGAATCTACTGACTTAGTAATTTGATTAAGTTGCTACCGCAATATAGCGTTCAAATAATTGTGCTATTGTTCTGATGTGTGTAATAATTATGTATTGATGAGCTTTCTACCAATTTTAGACAGCACTAAATAATTTTCATTTTTACCAACATTTTTGTCAACTTATGTTTTCTACGATTGAGACGTTTCAAGTCTTTATCTCGATTTATTCAAGACTCAAATCGATCTAATCAATTCAAGCATTTTGTTAGCATCTTGCGCATACCCTGTTTTACATATCATCCTATATTGTATTATTCTTTTTGTTGTACTAATTAACCTTTGTATTTACAGCTAATGTTCTCTGTAGATATTTTGTATACCTATTGAATTATCAAATTGTTTTGTCTTTACGAATTTGGTCTAGTACCTAAATTAAATTTTCATAAAGCAATTCACCCCTTTGAAAATTATATTTTCTTAATAATTCATGGTCAATTTGAGTAGTAGGCATTAAAATAACTTTGCAATTTATCTAATTTCATACAATTATTTTAAAGTCAATTTTGTATTTAGATACATCAAATTCTCTTTTTTCTGCTTTTGTGCTTATGTGCCCATCTGAAATCTAGTTACAGCAACTGCTGTTTTTGTTCATATAAATTTTTTACTATTTTCTGTTGTTTATTAAATTGAATATTGTTAACCAATCTTTTCATTTGGTGTCTTACCCTTTTTTCTTAGCTACTATCAGAGTTACCATTTTGCCTCCAAGCTGCAATCAGTCTTGCAAGCACAGTGGTTACTCATCTCGGATATGTGGAATTTCGTCCATGCAAGTAATAAGACTTATTTATTTCTTACTCATCATTTTTATTCATTCGGCTCATTGCCACACAAATAAGATACAGTCCACTAATTTCTCTTGGACAAATTCTTCATGTTTTTGGTCCTCGCGTGCCGGCTGATCTCAGTGATCCTTGGAGGCCATCCTCATATTTCCATTTGTAAAGTCCCATTTCACTTTCACTGGACAATCAGTAATTGCTGAAATTTTTATCGATGCCAAATGATTGGATCTCTTGTGTATTTTTTAAATGTCTGTGTATTGTGTTAAACTTACTTAGGATTAACGCACTGTGTATTCTGGTTTTCATGCTATTGCTGCAATTGCCGAGCGCACTGCTACGTACTGGCACAACATTGCAACCACCTGTTTGACTCACCACACCGCACTGCGCACAAGCTGGCCCAAGTCTTGCCGCTCAATCGCTCTTCGTTGCACCCAAGATCAACGAACCTGCTACTGTTCTATGTGACAAGAACATTTTTGCGCACAGCTATTACTGTGGATGGTGCTCAGGTCGTATTATAAATTTATATTTGTAATTAGTATTTTTCAATATGTCGTCCAAGTCAAAAGCAAGTACAAAACCAAAATCCATGGTTCAACAATGGATTGGTGTAGCTAGAGAAATTGTGCGAATTCATAGCGAGTATATGAATGCAATCATTAGAAACACTGATGATTTTCAAAATTGTTAACCGTAAGATCTCGACTATCTAAATTAGAAGAGCTCTATGATGATTGTTTCTTTCAAATCGATCATGAATCTATCGATCATGACGCTCATGTATCTTGTATGCAAAAGTTCACTGAAGTTGTAGCTAAACTTACTATTACTTGTGAATCTTTCGAAAGTCAGCAACAGATGCTACAGCATCAAACTTGTGACAACCAAATCTTATCTCATGACATATCACAAGATATGCCCGTACAAGATTTGCACATAAATAATCAAATGACATATCCTAATGTGTCTCAGCAAACAGCTGTTGGTAATCAACCAGTAGTGAGAAATCCCACTCATAATCAAATGTCACCTTCAGTGGCTGAAGTCAATCAACCTCAACCTCAATCACCACCTCATTATACTCGGCAGCCCGATTTTCAATTTCAGGGTTTTAAACTCCCAGAGATTCCGCTCCCCAGTTTCGGAGGAGATTTTGAGCGTTGGTTAGAATTTCGTTCATCATTCTCGGCTATAGTTGCTGATAACGTTTCTGTGTCACCTAGTGTAAAGTTTCAATACTTAAAGCAAGCCCTCAGTGGTGAAGCTCTTAACCGTATTTTGAACGTTCCACATGGAAATTTTGACTTAGCTTGGACTTTGCTTAAGCAGCGTTATGACAACCCTCGCTTAATAGCAGACACTCATGTTGCTGCTATCTTAACGCCACCTGCTCTGAATTCAAATTCAGCTCCCTCTTGGAGAAATTTCATTGACCATCTCAAAACAAACATTCATGCTTTAGAGTCAATCAATTTAGAAGTTGATATCAAAAGTTTGCTTTACATGTATATTTTTACTTCTCGTTTTGATGCTCGCACATTGAGAGATTGGGAAAGACACATCTCATTAGTTGCTGTTCCCTCAATGGAAAATCTATGGAGTTTCATGGAAGCTCAACATAAAGTAGCGCAAGCCGTTTCTTCAAGTACTGCAAGCAACTCAAAGGAATTTCATAAATCTGTTATTAATAATGGCAACAATGCTAAGGCAATGCATTCCACAAGTAAGCCTGCTGCTCAGCAGCAATTCAATAACAATAATAGGTTTAAATCTAATCAATTTCAGAAAAGTGTTGCTTGTTTGTTTTGCAAAGAAACAAGTCATAACGTTTTCAGCTGTCCATCATTGCTCAAGCTGGCTCCCAGTGCTCGTGGAGAAGCTGTCAAGAGAAAGTCACTCTGTTTCAATTGTTTGAAGCCCTATGCTTTTGGACATTCCTGTCTAGGTGCCTGTCGTCAATGCGGTAGGAAGCACCACACTCTGCTGCATGAAGGTTCCTTCAATGCCAACGTAGGAAATGGTAATAATGCTGTTTCAAATAGTATTCAATCTAGTCCTGTGCAACCTGTGTTAGGTTCCTGCGCATGTTCAACAATTAACTCGCCGTCGACATCGAGGTCTTCAAGAGAAGTTGACAGTCACCAGACTAGCAGTTATCAACCTGCCACTAGCACATACCCAATCAGTGACTTAGGTTGCTCAGGCAGTTCGCATCAGTCTTCCGCTCATACGGATCCAGTTTTTAAAGCATCCAACAATCATATTGCAATTTATTCCAGTTGTTCTGCTTTCAGCAACAACAATCAGAGGTCTTCTCTTTCTATTATGCCTACTGCTGAAGTTATGGTTTTGGACTCGACAGGTCAACCCGTTTTGTGCCGCGCATTATTGGATACAGGCAGTGATTCTTGCTTAATAGCTGGACACTTAGCTACTCGCCTAGGACTTCCTATGTTGCACAAAGATATCATGATTCACACTGTTTCCAGTACTCCCGTAAAATCCACTGTTGTGCATTCAGTAACTGTCAAGTCGACAGACCAAAGTTGGTCCACCACAGAGGAATTTTTAGTTGTGAACAAAATCTCTTTAAATTTGCCAGCATCCAAATTGGATCTCTCAGAATTTCAAATTCCTACTACAATCAAATTGGCAGATCCTCATTTTGATCAACCCAAGGGAATTGATATTCTTCTTAATGTGTCAGTTTTTGCATCCATCATGACTGGTGGACAAATCAAGGTCGATCCATGTTGTCCCATCATTCAAAACACACGACTAGGTTGGATAGTGTTTGGTAAATTGAAACTTTCTCAGCCTATTTGCAGCCCCAATCATGCAAATTCGAACTTTGTCTCTAGTTTTGAAATTTCTAATCAATTGGAAAAATTCTGGAAAACTGAAGAGCTCACTCCGATTGCACCCCTAACTGCTGAAGAAGTCAAGGTTGAAAAACATTACAATGAAACCACAATGCGTTTAGAAGATGGTCGATTTATGGTCGCCCTTCCACGTAAGGATAATTTTTTCACTTTAGGGCAATCCGAATTTCAAGCGCGAAAGCGATTCAGTTCATTAGAAAAACGACTTTCCACTCAACCTGAGTTGAAATCTCAATATGTGGAATTCATGCGCGAATATCAAGAATTGAATCATATGACTCTGGTTGATCCCCCATCTGTCTCAGATAACATACAAACTCGTTTGATATGTTCGAAATCACGTGTAGCTCCACTCAAAATACTTTCCATTCCTAAGTTGGAACTTCAGGCCGCTTTATTGTTAGCGCGTCTCATAAATCGAGTTGTCAAAGCTTTTAACTTACTTGGTATATCAATTTCAAATGTATTTCTCTGGTCTGATTCCACTACAGTATGCAACTGGATACGTGCTATACCCGATAGAAAAGATGTATTCGTAGCTGTCCGCGTTGCTGAAATTCAAGAGACTACATCCTTTTGTACATGGAATCACGTACGCACTTCAAATAACCCAGCCGATGTAATCTCAAGGGGTTTGACGCCAGCAGAGCTTGCTAAAAATAACCTATGGTGGCATGGTCCTTCCTGGTTAGCCAAGCCCTCAGATCATTGGGATTCATTTTCTTCAAATGTTGCTGTGTCCAATGTTGCTAACATTGCAATTGTCAATGAGGTTTCAGTGTCAGTATTTTCAAAATTATTTTCTCGATTATCTAACCCTTTCAAATTAATACGAGTTGTAGCCTACAGTTTGCGTTTTATTCACAATGTTCGGCATTCTAGCACACGTTGTTTTGGTGAATTGTCTGTAGCTGAAATTCAGGAGGCAGAACTTCATGTCTTGAAAATTGTTCAGCAGGAATCCTTTGGTCCTGAACTTCATCAATTGCGAGCGAAAACCGAGTTGGATTCTCGCAATAATTTGCATTCACTTTCGCCGTTTTTGCATGTTGACAATTTGCTCAGAGTCGGTGGTAGACTTGTGCATGCTGATGTACCCTTTGACTTTCAACATCAGATATTGCTCCCATGTAAGCACAAATTCACTAAGGCATTAGTAATAGCCACTCATCAACGTTTGTGTCATGCTGGTGTACAAGCTACTATGGCTTCGCTTAGACAGCGATTCTGGATCCCATCTACTAGACGTGTAGTCAAAAGTATTCTACGCTCCTGTGTCAAATGTTTCCGTTTTTCTCATGTCAAAGCTGAACAGATTATGGGACAACTCCCTGCAGTTCGTGTGAATATTGGTTCACCTTTTCTAAATGTAGGCGTCGATTACATGGGACCTCTTACCTTGCGTTTAGGCGGCCCTAAGTCTCGCACATTTGCTAAAGCTCATATAGCTTTATTTGTTTGCATGGTCACACGTGCCGTACATCTTGAAGTGGTCACAGAATTGTCTACCAAGGCCTTTCTTGCCGCGCTTACTCGTTTCGTTTCAATCCGTGGTATTCCTAATTCAATATATTCCGATAATGGCACTGCCTTTGCAGGTGCTAACAGTGAGCTTCAAGAGCTATACAAATTTCTTGCTGATTCGCAAAATCAACGTGTTCTTCAAACCGCAGCCACTAGTTGGCGGATACAATGGAATTTCATCCCGCCTCGTGCTCCCCACTTCGGAGGTTTGTGGGAACGCTCCATTAAGAGTTTCAAAAGTATTTTTAAAATTATCACTATCAATCAAATACTTAATTTTGAAGAGATGTATACCCTCAGTGCTCAGATTGGTGCTATTTTGAACTCTAGGCCCATCGTTCCGCTTTCAGAAGATCCGCATGATTTGGCGTATCTTTCACCAGGTCACTTCCTAATTGGTCGTCCCCTAAATGCACTTCCTACAAAACAACCTAAAACCAACCACATAAATCATCTTGCTCGTTGGCAAAGGATTGCGGACTTAAATCGTCAACTTTGGGATCGCTGGTCACAGGAGTATCTTGTTACGTTGCAACAAAAGCAAAAATGGACATCGTCGTCAGACAACATTGTCGTCGGCACGCTGGTGCTGCTCAAAGATCCAGGTGCCCCTCCCGCGGTCTGGAAATTAGGTCGAATCACTGAGGTGATTAAAGGTGTGGACAACAAAGTTAGAGTTGTCATGGTCTTTACTGAAGCTGGTACTTATAAGCGTGCAATCTCCAGCATCGCTCCACTTCCATTGGACGAAGAGTCTGAAAGTATCGCATCCATCTAACATATTTTATTTTTCATCTGTTGTGCAATTCCTTGAATTTCCCAACGGGCCCACTCTATGTTAGATGTATGCACTACTTTCATTTGTTTTCAGTTGTATCTTTGTTCGGTTCGTCATTTTTGAATCTGGCGCGCTTCCAGTGCCAACTTAATGTGTTTCCCCTTATTTTTTCCCCGGTCGTAAGTTCGTCACGCATTTATTGCTTTTGTGTCTTGTATTATTATCGTCTGACTCTTTAATCATTTTATGGTCATTGCGATTGTATTTTTTTAATCTCTTTCAAGACTTTCTGTGAAGTTTTGAGTCTATTGCGTTGTGTTTTTCTTGTCATTTCCTGTTAGTTCCACATCGTTCCGCATCCGCCTTTTTGGTTTTAGGATGCTTCACTCGTCGACAACATGGCCGTTCGTTAGCGTCTTTCTCCATAAGTCACAGTCACCAAAATTTCTGAGTTTCCCGTATTTTTCACATTTTACCAATGTCTGGTTTTAAATCTTGTTACGTTAATCATATTCGACGTTTTGAGTCATAAATCCTTAATTTCTCTTCGTTATTTATTGAAATAGCTCAATATTTCAATTTGTGCACCGCGTCCTCGTGGACAACTTTTACTCAAAGTGTGTTTTCTCCGCATTGGCCGTTTCCTTCGGCAAAACTCAGACTTCCTCCTAAGCACGGCAGCTTAGGATAACTTCTACGAGGAATTCGTTCCCAGTTCAAGCTGTTCTGGATCGTCTTCTATTCTCTTGTCAGTCTTGGTCTTACCACGCTGTCACCTCTCGGGGGGCCTTCAACCTTAGAAGGTTCCGTTGATAGTACTCTGCTGCTTCAACATCTCTACTGTGCACTCACAGTATTCGTCGTAGAAGGTCGTCTGGAGTTCAACTTCATCGGGTGTTCAATCCATTTGAACACATACTTGGTGGACATCCATGTTCACAAGTCTACAAGTCGAGGCTGGTCGCACTTTGTCCTCTCCTGGGCATTCCTACTTCTTCAATTCAACATGTCTCAAGCTGAGTAATTTTATATTTTATCCTCAATTTCATTTTGTATTTTTTTAGGCTACTTTGTCATAATCTCCCGTTTAATGTGTGTTATTATTGGATTCACAATTAATCGTTCAATATATTTGAAACATCGCATTTTGAAGCTTCACCTTTGCTTCATATTTTGAACAGCAATTTTCATTGCAAATTCAATTTTTACATAACCTTACCTTGAAGCCACAGCGCTTCAGTGAACTTTTCAGTTTTTCCTAATTATGTTTATTGTATTATAAGCATTCTAAGTATTGCTTTACTAGTTTTGATACAAGCCATTACAAATTTGGACTTGTCTTTGCATCGCTCTTCAGCGTATTTTCTTTTGTGTAATCTGTTTTGTTTACATTTCCATTTACATAACCTACTTTGTTTTACAACGTTTTATTTGCTAGCCTATGTGTAACCTTGCTACAGATCTTTTCCTATTGCAGTTATTACAATAATTAGCCCTTGCTATTATTATTATCTTTATTCAAGTCACATTTTTTACTAGTTTTGAATCTACTGACTTAGTAATTTGATTAGGTTGCTACCGCAATATAGCGTTCAAATAATTGTGCTATTGTTCTGATGTGTGTAATAATTATGTATTGATGAGCTTTCTACCATTTTAGACAGCACTAAATAATTTTCATTTTTACCAACATTTTTGTCAACTTATGTTTTCTACGATTGAGACGTTTCAAGTCTTTATCTCGATTTATTCAAGACTCAAATCGATCTAATCAATTCAAGCATTTTGTTAGCATCTTGCGCATACCCTGTTTTACATATCATCCTATATTGTATTATTCTTTTTGTTGTACTAATTAACCTTTGTATTTACAGCTAATGTTCTCTGTAGATATTTTGTATACCTATTGAATTATCAAATTGTTTTGTTTTGTCTTTACGAATTTGGTCTAGTACCTAAATTAAATTTTCATAAAGCAATTCACCCCTTTGAAAATTATATTTTCTTAATAATTCATGGTCAATTTGAGTAGTAGGCATTAAAATAACTTTGCAATTTATCTAATTTCATACAATTATTTTAAAGTCAATTTTGTATTTAAGATACATCAAATTCTCTTTTTTCTGCTTTTGTGCTTATGTGCCCATCTGAAATCTAGTTACAGCAACTGCTGTTTTTGTTCATATAAATTTTTTACTATTTTCTGTTGTTTATTAAATTGAATATTGTTAACCAATCTTTTCATTTGGTGTCTTACCCTTTTTTCTTAGCTACTATCAGAGTTACCATTTTGCCTCCAAGCTGCAATCAGTCTTGCAAGCACAGTGGTTACTCATCTCGGATATGTGGAATTTCGTCCATGCAAGTAATAAGACTTATTTATTTCTTACTCATCATTTTTATTCATTCGGCTCATTGCCACACAAATAAGATACAGTCCACTAATTTCTCTTGGACAAATTCTTCAGTAAGATTATAATTTTTCATGAACATTTCCGTGTGTGGATTGTTCAGTCACTACAAAAATCTTAAAATTGCAGCTGTGAGACGGCAGCTGAGCTTCTCTCGGAACTCAAACCTCTACATCATTTGCTAAAGCTTAAACTTGATCATTTGAAAATAAATATAGTTCGGAGCTAGTTTTAGATTA
>NW_024090412.1:0-26761 GCF_014356525.2 Nilaparvata lugens
ACTTTCCCGAAGCCCCCCACCACTCCACAGAATAGATACGAATGGAAACTTGTAATCAAACGCCTATCTTACCAATGCTTTTTACTGACCCCATACTAAACACATCACGTGACCTTGGGAAGTTCCAATCCTGGTCTTCTGATGGCTCGTGAGTAGCTTAGATTAAGAGTTCAGACCGGTTTTTTTGCGCAATCCGCGAGAAATAAGGAAAAATTTTTGCGCAAATCCCCCTCCCCCTCCCCCTCCCCCTCTGCGCCCCCCTCTCCTCCCCCTCTCCCTCTCCTTCTCCCTCTCCTTCTCCTTCTCCCTCTCCTTCTCCTTCTCCCTCTCCCTCTCCTTCTCCTTCTCCCTCTCCCTCTCCTTCTCCCTCACCCTCACCCCTCTCCCAGTGAGGACGAGGGGGAGGGAAAAAATAATTTCCCTTTTTCCCTTTTCTACTGTCAAATTAAAGTGAATCCATATTTCTACTGTCAAATTAAAGTGAATCCATATTTCTACTGTCAAATTAAAGTGAATCCATCTAATGTTATACTGACAGTGAGAGTCAACCTTGGAAGATATGCTCAAATTATTCTCTCAGTCAGATCTTAAGTCAGCATCATGAAGCTCTAAGAACCCAATTCAACTTATACTGACAGATTAAATTCCAGTCTAGTATAGATAAGAAACTCTTTTGTAGATGTGCTAAAACCCTATTACTCTTTAAGTTTCTCGTTCTAGAGTTAGTTGCAAGGATCTTTAAGTGCAAGGATATTACTTTAAATGCAACCCTAAAATCTTTAAATGCAAAGTGAATCCATCTTTATACTGAGTGAATCTGTTACATCTTTATACTGTAAAATTATAAAGTGATTGCAAATTGAATAATTCGGAGGGTACAAGAGAGTGTGATACACCCATCGTTTCTCTGTCTCTCGCATAAGCTTAAAGATTGTGCAAAAAATTCATCTATTTGAAATGCATTTCAAAAACAGATGGCCCCATGCGTTATCTCTTATTCTCGCTACTGCTTTTTCCTCTATTACGAAAGAGAAATCCAAAGTTCCTTTTTAATCCTGCTTTCATATACTGTCAGTTGAAGTGAATCCATATTATTCACTTTATATGTGGCTTGCACCCAACTCGAGCCTCCTGGCATGTTGCCGTTTTCCTCTATTACGAAAGCCATGTGTGTTGAGTTCCTTTTTACTTCGTCATCCGTAAAATGGCTCTTTCCGCATAGCGGAGCACAGCATTTTACGAATGAGGAGTAAAGAGAGAATAGAGAATTGTTCTCCACTATGATCGATCGTTCGCTACTGCTAGCAGTCAAAACAGATGGCCCCATGCGTTATCTTCTACTGCTTTTTCCTCTATTACGAAAGAGAAATCCAAAGTTCCTTTTTAATCCGTCATTCGTATACGAGCATATGCTTCTCTCCACGCAGCGATCTCTACATTACGAATGCTGAGTAAAGGATCATGTCGGTCTCTCCTTTGATCGGTCATACGCTACTGCCAGTTTAAGTGAATCCACCTCAGCAGCTATGCCTTAGTACATCGCTTCTCACAAGTAGCAGTTTGAGATTGCCAGATAGCCCCATGCGTTATCTCCTATTCTCAAATCACCATATTTCTAAATTCCTTTTTTGCTATTATGAACAACGAAATAAGCTATTTTGAACCATCTCTTATCACTGAAAATCCAATGTTGCCGGTTCACACACCTAGCAATGAGATTTCGCTACAACTCTTCACATTCCTGCAATATCAATTATAATTATTCCACTGTCACCAATCATTAATACTGCTGGCTTTTCTATGATTGAGATAACTACGATAATAAATACAATTGCTGTAGATTGAAGATTCCTACAGCATTCCCTGTTATGACATGTTCTGTATTTTATTTTACTGAGTAGGTTCAATCCAGAAATTACTTGAACAGAAATAAACGAGTTACGATTTTACTTCTCAACAACCATTAATGATAATGTAGATGACAAGATTTTTTAACAACAGAGTTTTAGCTGGTTCTATCTAGTTTTCAAACCCTGTGTCAACGCTACATAAATTCGTTCAAGAAAATATTTATCGTAACTACATTAATGCATCAAACTCTCAAGAGACCGATGCATTTTTTCAACATCGAGTTCAATGCATTACTTTCAAGTATAAATAAAAGTGCCTATAGGCTCCTGACAAGAGACAACTATTATTTGATAAATTAATATCATTGATGTCACCAAAATTGTGCATCAGAGTTGAAGCAAAATTAGATGAAGTTGCACTGATGTAAAGATGTAGAAAGTACTTGAAGGTGATTGTTAAAAATGAAAGCTATTGATATAGTTATATTTGAGTAATTATGCAAGTAGGTATTTAGATAAGTGTAAGACACTCTTGATGTATCCCTTCCAAGTCAAATGAACGTCGTGATTCAGATTAAGTTGGTGAAAGCACAAGTGGCTATTGTTGAGAGAAGCAAAGCGATTATTTGATTTCAGGTGATATGCATATTTTTTTTTTTTTGAAAACCACAGAGATATTCGGGGAACAGCAACTAGCAGAATTTTAAAATACAAATTTGAGAGAGAGAAACTCTCTTCGATCGTAGTGACTTGTGATCACAATCACTTGGGAGATTTGTCTATCAAGAGGAATAATTTGTCTCAAATGCTATAAGGAACATAGATTCTCTATCAATTGAGTTTCTGTCACAAGCAAGGAAAAACTTTTATGGAATACTGTAATAACACCGCAATGCTGGAAAATTAAGATTACAATATGATGAAAGTAAGATTCAAGCAATCTTTTTGGTACGAATTTTTTGTTGTTAGCATCCTTTGTTAAACAATAAATACGTGTAGAGATTTGGTTAGTTATGAGTTAGTTCTATGTCTAGTTAGATGTACACTTTCAACATGAATTAGATTACAGTTCTCCAGATAAGTATGAATAGCTTTTTTCATCTCACTACTCTCAACCCACAAAGTTAGAGTGAAAAAACACTATAATTTCATTGGCTTCAGCTGTTGTGCAATATTCTCACTCACAGTGTTGGATAATTTCTTCATTTTGGAGGAAAGTGTGATATTTCATAGTTTCTCAAGAAACAACAGAACACCAGTCTCTCCTTGTTTTAACTGTTATTTATTCTTCACTTGTCGTTTTCACTCAGCTAACAAATAATATTAGTTGAATGACATATAACCTATAGGAAAATTTCAATGCAAAACCTGCGGATTACCGAATCTTGAATGATTTTGCTTCTTCCTTTATCAGAAATATTAGGAAAACTATACATTTATGTTGACTCAGTGCATAAATTCAACCTTGAATATGCAAGTATATTATCTGAAAGATTACAGAAACATGATACATAACAAATAGACAGAAAACTTTTCTGTGTAATTACAAATATTACTAGTCTATTACTCACAGCCTTTGCTCACCTCTCAACTGAACATCTAAAACTGAGTTTTTTTTTTTTCATCATGATAACATGAGAAGCAGAGTTAGAGTGGAGGATAAGGAGGAGGATGTGGAGGAGGAGGAGCACACATCAAATCAAAGGTTAGTTATTTGATGAAACTATTTGATAAATTATACTAATAGATCTGTTCACATTACAAGAGTTGGAAATTACTGATTCAGTTAATAGTTATTACTTGCATATTAACTTGTTGAATCACTGTTTGATTCTGTAATATGAAAGCAAGAAATAATAATACTCACTTTGAGATTCCATGTACTGGTAAAACATATGCAAGTGTAGTGAGAGTCAACCTTGGAAGATATGCTCAAATTATTCTCTCAGTCAGATCTTAAGTCAGCATCATGAATCTCTAAGAACCCAATTCAACTTATACTGACAGATTAAATTCCAGTCTAGTATAGATAAGAAACTCTTTTGTAGATGTGCTAAAACCCTATTACTCTTTAAGTTTCTCGTTCTAGAGTTAGTTGCAAGGATGTTTTCAAATATTCTTTCCAAATTCATGTTAATGCATAACAATATTAGCTACAACTATTGACAACTGCTTTTTTCATATGCACTTCAAAAAAATATTTTCTCAGTCTATATTATGTAAATTCATTTGTAATTGTATATAAGTGTAAAAATATATATATAGGGTGACACAAGAATAACTGTACAACTGCACTGTATAACTGTACTGTATATACAGGTTACGAAATACATGTTTCACACATCTTCACGTCTGAACTACTGAACTGATTAACTGGAAATTTTGCATGAAGATTCTTAATTTACTGAGGATGGTTATTGGCTAATATTTTAATTAATCAATTGAAAACAATGTCAATCAAATGAAAAGAATCTATTCGTGCTTTCAACTGCCCTTGCGAAGCACGGGTAACTCCTGCTCGTAGTTAATAAACATTTCCAGGATCACTCTCCTAGGCTTATTTTCCTAGGAAGATTGTCATTTCCTAATTCTATGTCTATTCCTATGCTCAAAAGGATTCCTATCTTCAAAATGATTTTTTCAAGTTCATACTAGAATTTGGAAGAATTGAGATTTAATAGAAACATTTGAAAGAAAGTCAACATTTTCAAACATGAAGAAAGCTGAAATCACCAAGCATTCTTTTCTCAGTAGAGGAAGTAAACGATTCAAGTCTTCAAGATAAGAAGGAAGAAGCCATCTGGCTTTAATATGGTTCACATTATTATAAACGCTATTTGAAAGGAAAGAAGCTGATAAGATAGACACGCTGAATAAGATGCTTGTTTATGTAAAAGCTTCATCCATCTTGAAGCTATATGCTATCTGAATGAATAAACATTTACATTTTACTTTAAATTTCACTATTCATTTTCTTCAAATAAAACTTCTCTTTCTCTTTAATTATCAATATTCTGTTCGCTTTTATTGACCGAGCGAAGTGAGGTATAAGATTCAAGTCGACGGTTTCGCATTTCTCTTAATGTTTAAATGTTTATATGTTGCGCATTTACGGCGAAACGCGCTAATAGATTTTCATGAAATTTGACAGCTATGTTCCTTTTTTAATTGCGCGCCGACGTATATACAAGGTTTTTGGGAATTTTGCATTTCAAGGATGATATAAAAGGAAAAAGGAGCCTTCTTCATACGCCAATATTAGAGTAAAATTCAGACTATAGAATTATTCATCATAAATCAGCTGACAAGTGATTACACAGATGTGTGGAGAAGCCAGTCTATTACTGTATTTCTATAATGTCTATAGTTTCAATCACAGTATATAGAAGAAGAAATATCTAAATACCGTGGTTTCAATCAGGTACTTGTGGATGAGAATACTGTGTGAGGTCTACTGTTCACAGAACTACTAGTTCTATTCCAAAAGTGATGTACTTTTTCTTCTCTTCTTTCCAAACATATTCATCGTCTCCTGATCCTCTCTTCTTCTTCCTCTTTATCTTCATCATTTTCTTCTTCTTCTTCAAGAAGAATAAGAGGCACAGACAACTAGGCCAGAATAGAATTTACTAGTAACAATAAATAATCTTGTAATGAATGGTGTTTAGACATGCAACTCCATTTTTACAAAATGCAGGCTTTTCTTTATTTGTAATCATGAGTTAACAATTGGTAATTGCCTCAAACGTACAGAACATGATCTGATAAGCCACTGAACAATGAGCGAGGTCATGATGATGTATAGAGAGGCGTTTCCCAGAGATTGGAATGCAGACCACCTCCTCTCCACATCATCAGACAGATGTTCAAAAGAAGAACGAAATGAGAACCAATGTCAAATAATACTTCTAATATATTTTCAACAAATGTACATCATGATATTTACAATTGATTATTTTTCATCTAATATAGCTAGGTGTTGAAAACCCAATCCATTTCACTAACAGTCCTTTTTTATCACGTTTTAATATTTTTTCAATCAAATACACTTGTCTCTCCGTTTCGTTTAATTGCGTTTTTTTTTAATTTCTTCTGCATAAAACCGCCCACTAATTACTTCTCCGTTTAGATCTTGCAAGCTATACGTTACAGGTTGAGAAGGAAATATAGAGTGTAATCAGACTAAACCGCCTTCATATATTATTCTAACTTACAACTAATACATTTATTCCTTAAACCTCTACAAGTATTACAATTAATTTTCACATTCAAAGCTTTTAGTATTTAATAGTTTTATTCTCTCCTCAATTAACGAGTTCATCATAATCTCTGTAAAAAAGTTAAAGTTTGTACAACATCGCTGATTCGCCACACATTTTCATAATTTCAAATGTAAATCTTACACTATCAATGTTTTTATCTGTTAACCTATCATCAATGAAATAATACATTCGAATATTCAACCAACCTAATGAATTACAATAGCAAAATTCAGGAATTTCCTTTAATTCGCATCTTTGATGTCTATCAACTATATTCTTATTTATAATATAACATACGCTTATATGTTCTGACTTCTGTTCTTCACTTTTACCAGGTTTTATAAATGTTAAATATTCCTCAAACGTTAGTCCTTCTTTTCCGAAATTATTCAATTCTAATATTGTTTTGTCAATAAGTTCGAAATAACAACATCTATATTTTTTATCGATTTTATTCGAAAAATAGTTCTTATCAAATGAAATTGAATCCATCTCCAATCTGAAATTAAACAGAATATGCTATCAATCTTGTTCTAAGCCTGTCTCATCTGAAGAATCTCGTAAAAAATTCCAGATAAGTTTATTTAATTGTTCTTTTGTTAAATGTTTATTTTTTTCTGTTATAACCTTCTTAATTTTATCGATAGACTCTTTAAGATGACCACAATCACATCTGTATGAGCCTGGGATATTGCCATTCTCCCAGAATTTATCATATGATGTACCGTATAATTCACAAACTAAAATATGATTATAGTTATCACTATGCCAAACTCCTAATTTTTCATAATCTCTCACAAATGTTAAATATTGTAGATTTGTCCATCCTTTTTCTGCTAACTGGTCCAATAATTGGTGATGCGTCTCCAATAGTTCAGTTAGTTCACAACGATAACTTTGTATTCTCGCCATTTTTTCTAAAGAAACAGAATCATATTTACGTAATTCATTAAAATGCCTATTTATAATATACTAAGCTTATATATTCATCAAATGATTTCCGTTCGAGAGCACATATCTGAAAACATATTAAACTATAAGTTGGAATGATCAGCGTATATAATCAATTGTAAAATATTTACTTAGTTAGTAATTGACTCTTATCTATCCAAGACGGTTCACTAAAGTGTGATTTTCTAACTACAAATCATCATTTTTGTTTCCAAGGAGAATATAAAGAAGACTATAATGTGATAGCAGATAACAATAAAACTGTTGGGATTGATTGTTTGAGTTGGGCCAATAGCAAAACCTTTGAGCCTATTCAAGATAGCTTGTCACTCTTGAATGATAGTAGAAATTATTTCCAAAATGCTCCAATTTATTCTGTGTCCTTGGCTAAAATGTGGAGAAAACTGACAGATAATTTGAAAAATAGTTGTTGTTTGATCTATAATGATCTTCTACAGTATGTTTACTGGGGGTAATAGCAATACCAGCAAATTGAGTGGAGTACAAGTAAAGCTTCCCACTGACCCACAACATAGAAATAAAATAATATCCTATGTAATCTCTGCATTTAGCTTTAATCTACTACCTATTAATTATGTGGAAATTTTCGAGGATCCATCAAACAAAAATAATATCAGTTTCTCACAAAAGTGTGGAGAGTGGAGAGACTTTTTTCTCCAAGTCAACCGCAGTTTTCTCTACCATATCCAAAGTTGTTGACCTAGATGAGTTGGGTCTTGTAGCAACAGGTAACTTAATACCACAAGTCTTAAGAAAACGGCCAAACATAACTTGTGAGCTTCCTCCATACCCTTGTCTCCTATCTCAGTGCTATCAGCCAAGAAGCGTAAGCTAGAACTGGATGAAATTGATCTAAAAACGGAGGAAAATTGAGTTTTTTGAAGCCACACAGTCATTTAGGGAACAGCATAAGCAGCTAGAAGAATTTTAAAATAGAAAATTTGAGAGGAACTTGGACCATTCACATTGGCGAAATTTTGAGCCTAGTGGAGTTTATAATGTGACTGCATTTACTGTGAATAATACTGGGAAATTCCCATATGTAGGTGTACTAGGGGAGAAAGATGGTTTGAAAAACGTTTACTTTGTAAAGGGCTGTCATAAAAATGTTTTCATTAATGCATACAAAGCTATCGAAACTCTCAAGAAAGAGGGTTATTTTGTAATCCCTTACACTGACAAAAAAGAAATTATTTGTCTACCAAGGGAAGAGAAAATTTGTGTAATTACAGTCAATGCTATGTCAAGCTATAATGGGCATACATTTCCTAGAATAGAATCAGTTAAGTTTCTCCCAGATGTTTGGAAAAACTTGGAAGACACTCCCTTCACACAAAAAGAAGTGGAGCAGTATAATAACATCACAGTGCTGGAAATTAAAGGGAAAGTGAAAGTAGGAGAGTGTAAAAGATTGGAAGAGTTACCACAAGGTATAGAGTTAGTCATTATTGCAATAAAAGAAGTGTACAATAGAAACAATACTCGGTATATCCTACAGTTTGAAAATGTGGAAGCATTTTCAAACTATTGGTTAGAGGAAGAATTTGAAAAGCCGAACATAGATTTGAATTATAAAATTAGAATCAAGCTAGATGTTTTATTCCTAGTAGGAATAAGGAAAGAGTTACTTTCTGTATTTGATTTGGGCATAGATATGCTTTGATGTATGTATAATAATTAAAAAATAAAGAAAATTATTGTGACAATCCTCATGACATTGAGCTCTCACCCCTTCTCCTGATTCCTCTCTCATTTTTTCTTTCCTGCTAAACGAGTGGAGGAGGAGGACAAAGGAGGAGGACAAAGGAGGAGGACAAAGGAGGAGAACGTCAATTTTTGTCCTCGGAGGGGAGGAGGAGGAGAACAATTGTCCTCCGAGGAGAGGAGGAGGAGAAAAATTTAAGTAAAAATGAACTTACATGTGTTGATTTGACGAAATGAAGCTCAGCTAGCACCTCGGCTATGATTTTCTAGATGCAGGTAAGGTTCCTTCACGAGATTGCTTATGAGTAGTGAGGTGAGAAAATGCTGTGGAAAAACAATGTAACCAAACTGTAACACTAAATATATATTATAAAAATCAACACTTTCACAAAAATATGAGAATATAACAAAAATTTTCACTTACAATCAATAATGACCTCGAGCTAAAGCTCTGGGGAGTATCGGCAGTGTTCGCCAATTGTGATACACGCCTCCTTTGTGTTTCTATCTCACTCGTACAAGCATGCAACAGACAGAGAAACGACTTGCTATATAATCGCTTTTCTCAGTGGAAAATCATCATTCACGTTAGAGAGCTATTAGTACGCGCTTCTCGACACCATGGACAAGTCACACCGTGCATCCTCATCCTCATTCTTATTACCAGACAGCCCGCCTCCGGAGAGGGAGCTGAACTACTGGGAACAGCAGAAGCAGCAGAAGAAGCAGCAGAAAAGCCTCAGCTCAGCTGCCACCTCTGGCGCCCCCTCCTCCTCAGCCTCAACCTCAGATCCCTTGAAGAAACAAGGGATCTTCGTCCAAGATGAGGATTCCAGCATCATCGTGGGAGACAGCAGCCCTCCCCCGCAAGCTACTTGGGCACCACGCCGAGCAGCGCTCACATCGGTACCCGCCCCCAAGCAGTCTGTCAAGAGGAGGCTGTTTGTCGACGATGAGGAGCCTGGCGTCCTCACTCAATCAAAGGTTAGCATACAAAAAATTATTATTGTAATGTACACAAAATCTTTATAAAATGTGAATCTTATAAATCTTTTGTGTGCATTTACTGATTCTTATACTGTGAGCGAAGACTGAGCTATCTAATTGTACTATCAAAACAATCCGAACACAGATAAATTGTCACGATGGTTGCATTGAAATTTGGATAAAAATTCAAAACATGTTTTAGTAATTTCGATAATAAATTCGAATATGTTGCATGAAACAATTCAATTATCTACCAATTTGAATTGAGTTCAAGTAATCGGAGAATTTCCGAGTTATTACTTATATATATTACTTACTATATCAAATTACTGATTCGAATAATGCATAAACTGTTTGTGTGAAACAAAAATTTGCATGAGTAATGAAACGTGAAATTCGAATAATATTGTTATTATAAATCCAATCATATTATTCTGCAATAACTTTGATGACAAATTACTTATTACTTATATGAAAAATAGTTGTTGTTTGAGTGTGAAACAAAAATTTGCATGATTAATGATTAATTTATGTTTTCTGCAATCATTTATGTTGATTGTAATGAAGTGAAAAATTTTTTCCGATAATTGAGAGTTATGTCAGAGAATTTCCAAGTTATTACTCACATTTTTTGAGTAGTGAATCTGTTGAGCGCAAGATCACTCTCTTGTATGATTTTAAACCTGAAACAAATAAGAGTCTAATGAAATATTTTTCAACAGATATGAGTGTGAATAATACATTGATATTTGAATTATGAAAAATCCAATCATATGCATAAACTGTATGTTTTCTGCAATAACTTTGATGACAAATTACTTATTACTTATATGAAAAATCCAATCATATGCATAAACTGTTTGTGTGAAACAAAAATTTGCATGAGTAATGAAACGTGAAATTCGAATAATTTTTTTATTATAAATCCAATCATATTATTCTGCAATAACTTTGATGACAAATTACTTATTACTTATATGAAAATTGCAATCATATGTTGATTGTAATGAACTGAAAAAATTTTTTCGATAATTGAGAGTTATGTCAGAGAATTTCCGAGTTATTACTCACAGTTTTGAGTAGTGAATCTGTTGAGCAAGTTCTCCCTCTCTCGTATGATTTTAAACCTGAAACAAATAAGAGTCTGTTGAAATATTTTTTCAACAGAAACGTGTGGTGGATGAGGACAGCTCCATAACGCCTCTTTTGCGGGAGGAGGAGGAGGAAGCGGAGAACGAGATGGAGATGGAGGAGTTGCTTGCGATTATTAATCGGACAGAGAAACCGTGGACGCCTCTCCGGCAGTTGGTGGAGAACACGCCGTACCCCATCGTGGCGGTACGACAGATTACCAACCAACATGGTCGGCACATAATATTAAAAGTCCATTTGACAGCTTCACGACTGACGGACATATACATGCCGGAGAGGTACACCCAGGGTTTGACCTCTAAAGACGTCGATCATTTCGACAAAAATTGCAAAAATCTTTGTCTCTTTGTGAAGCATGTTAATGCTTTTTTAACTGACATAAATATTGTCAAGTGCAAAATTAGCAAATTTGGCATTTGACAATATTTATCTCGGTGGGCATTAACATGCTTCACATGTTAATATGTATGTGTATGTGTAATAGTTGCCATCAATAAAATGTGTCCATATTTGATAAAAAATTGTTTTCAATTCTTACCTGTTGTTGATAAGTTCGTAATGAATATCACACTAGTATACGTGTTGAGCACTCTCCACACTATGCAAGTTGCATTGAGTGATAAGAAATTAAAATGTGTTTTTATAGCTTGATGTATGGCAAGCTGACATCACTCGGTCGCTCACTGTGTCAAGGTCGGCTCAACGCTCTGCCTTCCTTGTTGCGAAGTGAGGACATTGGCCCTTACACATCTGGTGTGATGCATTTCATTCATTCACGACCTTGCAAGGTCTTGTGTACATCGTACACATGGCTGGATTGACATTCCATTCATTCTTATCTGTATGACTTTTTCACATCAACTATTTGAAATGCATTTTGCAAATGCATTTCAAATAGATGATCTGAATAGATGAATTCAAAGTATTATTCCAAATTAATAGAAAATTCCATTTTTCTTTTAGATAGTGTAATGATTAATTAATTAACTTTAGTTCTGTGGGTAGATGACACAAGTTGATAAGTCACATTTTTGACCATATTGAGTTATGCATATGGTTGTGTTCAGAAAAATTAGATCTATAAGATGGTATAACTAAATATGTTGTACCTTTTTAAATAGCTGAGATATAGACCTTGCTTAAGCCTGATACTGCATTTTCTTCCAAACCCCAAGTTGACAAATATTGATAAGTACATATATCTCAACACTCTTCTACCGGTTTGTATTATAGTCCAATTATCAAAAGATGACAAAATTTGATAAGTGTATGTACTGGTAGGCTATTATAAAATCTGAAAATCAATAACCCATATTGAGAACTACATAACCCATACAACTTTGCAAACAGTTCAAGTTTGGTTAACTTGATCAATACTTGTAAATAATATCAATTAATTTTTAAAAAATATATTCAAATTTCTATAAAATCGATTTTTAAGATATTCCCTATACTGTTACATTGTGATTTGAAACATTTGGCAGATGGCAAAACATGATATCTCTGTCATCACTTGCAAAAATTCTCAATAGTTAATTTAAATAAATTGTTTTATCCCTTGATATTTAAATAGTCGAGGATCAGCTGATTATATTAGTGTAAAATGGGTAAGACTATTTAAATAGTCGAGGATCATCTGATTATATTAGTGTAAAATGGGTAAGAAAAAATATTATAGATAATGTTTGCAGCTATGCCAAACTTTCAAATTGCTCTCCTGAAAAGTTTACAAATCATGACTTATCAGCTTGTGTCATCTACCCACAGAGTTAATGTTCGAGCATTGAGTTGAAAGGTAATGAAAATATTGAATGTTGAGAACACTCTTTGTGCATGTTGATATTCTTCGTGTGTACGTTAAATCATTCTATTGGAGGAAGTTCTTTCCAATGTACTTTCTTTCCCCAACTTCTTTTCCATGTCTGTACTTTCTACCAAATTACGCACCAATACTTCCAAGGATTCAGACATAAACTTGTAGGAATCTAGAAATTTAATTTTGACTACCGAAAGTGTCAAAAATCTCTCTGACGTATTCGCGATGCAGGAAATTTCTTTTTTACATTTACCGAGCGATTTCAGAATAAAATGCGAATCAAAACCGGAGAAATTATGAAAATAACATGATATGTACTCCGGAGTACGTGCTGTTAAATTGAGAAGTTCAGTAATTTGTTGATAGAGTGCATCACTGCAGGTTATATAAGGTGTGTACTGCGCCAAATGTAAGCCATTATCAGTTTTACCTTTGAACAGGAATCATGTCCTATTCTTTGTGTTCTGATATTTTGGTGGACAAGCCACAAACTCGCTCTATCCAGTGTGATCTTGATTCTGATATTTTGGACAAAGCTCAGTCGTCGCTACTTTACGATATTGAATCAACAAATTTCTATTATGAACCAAGGAGAAGCAGTACACCAATCCAGAAGTCGGGAGAGGAGGAGGGGGAGGGGGCGCCAGAGGTGGAGGAACAGAAACGTGAAGAGGAACAGAAAGGAGTGCAAAAGCAGACACCTACGAAAATTGCTACGGTTGATCTTCACTGGTTTAAGCAAACTTGTAATCAAATTATTGTGAAAGAACTTGCTATTGTCGATGAGAGCAATAATTATGTTGTATTTCATTTCAAATCACCATTTCCAAAGATGGAATTGACTACAAAATTGTTTAACGACGTAACATGGCTGGAACGTAACTATCATAAAATAAAATGGGAAGATGGAGATTTGGAATGGAATGAGACAATTATCCGTGAATACCTCGCAGGTTATGAAAAAATTTTTACAAAAGGAACTGAGAAAGCAAAGTTTTTGAGAAGATTGCATTCTAACGTACAATGCATACCGGAGGACTTTCTCAAGCCCGATTTCAGCTTTTTCACCACTTCGTGGTGTTATGATGCATGTAAGATACATAAGTATAGACCCGATGGAAGGTGTGCTTTATTCTCTGCCCAACATTATAATTCTCTGCTGTTTAAAAATATGTATCAAACAAATAATTTCTTGTGCGAGAATACTCGTATGAAAAGTATGAAATTGGCGCCTATGTATACGAATGCTCAGAAAAGAAACTTTGCACGTTATGGATTCTTCTACAACGGAAAGGAATTACAGTGTGTTTATTGCTCGCATGCACTGAGACTGCATAAAGCTCGCACATGTTGTCTGTCTACAGACAAAGAAAGACCGTTTAATTACTCTATAATAGTGCCAGCCTACACATAGTTTTACTACTCGACAACGATGGATCCGGCAAAGTGGTTAGCTGCTGACAACGAATTGGAAGTGAGGTTAAAAAACTGCATAGACTGGTATGATGAGTGTGAAAGTGCAATTCAGAAATCATCTAGTGAAAATTATAGTTTGGCGAAACAATTAAAGGCTATTTTTCTAAGCACAGTTAATTTGAACGATATAAAAGACTATTTGTGCTATTACCGTCCATACAATTTGTCTGTAGATAAATTGATTAAAATTGAAGATGAAGTTATGATGTATTGTTGTAGTGAAATTTTTTAATTCAGATATTTCCTCGAACATTTTGGTTTAGTATCAGTGTAGACTTGATTGAGTGAGCACGCGAGAAACGCCCCCTCAGACACAACTGTTACAGCTTGAGCTTATCAAGAGATACGCCCCCTCAGAGTCAACTCTGTTACAGCTAAGTGCACATTATTGTTCATAACATAATCGAGGTCATGCAGTGTTTTAGCTTTGCTAAATTCAAAAAATTATCTCGCCTCTTGATGTCAATTTCATTCAATGAATTTGATTCTATTGCAAAAACTATTAAATTTTCAACAGGATTCCAAGGCGATGATTTACCGTTAACAAAAACAGAAAATGTACATTTTCCAATTTTATCTGAGATTTTCGAATTATTGAACATACTAGATACAGGTCATCTACATTATTGTAGTGCAAATGATTTCTCAACTATTGTTACAAATACCGATGAACTTTGGAAATGCTTGTATGACATTGCAGATAAAAAATGTAAAAGATCAACTTAGATCATTCTGTTAAGACATCAATAGAGCTGATACCCCAAGTGATATAGGTCTGAGGATATCTATAGCTATTTTTGGAATGCTTGTTCGTACTAAATTTACTATAGATATTCTCGGAGAGCACACTTAAAAAGCAACGCCTGCGGTTTGTACAGCACATAGAAAATTTGTGAAATTTTTCTTAACTGTCGGGTGGAAAGCAAACCAATCAGTATAAAGATGGATTCACTTTAATTTGTCAGTAGAAAAGGGAAAAAGGGAAATTATTTTTTCACTCATCTAGCATTCACTTTAATTTGACAGTAGAAAGATGGATTCACTTTAATTTGTCAGTAGAAAAGGGAAAAAGGGAAATTATTTTTTCACTCATCTAGCATTCACTTTAATTTTACAGTATAAAGATGTATTCACTCAGTATAAAGATGGATTCACTTTGCATTTAAAGATTTTAGGGTTGCATTTAAAGTAATATCCTTGCATTTAAAGATCCTTGCAACTAACTCTAGAACGAGAAACTTAAAAGAGTAATAGGGTTTTAGCACATCTACAAAAGAGTTTCTTATCTATACTAGACTGGAATTTAATCTGTCAGTATAAGTTGAATTGGGTTCTTAGAGCTTCATGATGCTGACTTAAGATCTGACTGAGAGAATAATTTGAGCATATCTTCCAAGGTTGACTCTCACTGTCAGTATTTAGCACATCTACAAAAGAGTTTCTTATCTATACTAGACTGGAATTTAATCTGTCAGTATAAGTTGAATTGGGTTCTTAGAGCTTCATGATGCTGACTTAAGATCTGACTGAGAGAATAATTTGAGCATATCTTCCAAGGTTGACTCTCACTGTCAGTATAACATTGAATGGAGTCACTTTAATTTGACAGTAGAAATATGGATTCACTTTAATTTGACAGTAGAAAGATGGATTCACTTTAATTTGACAGTAGAAAAGGGAAAAAGGGAAATTATTTTTTCCCTCCCCCTCGTCCTCACTGGGAGAGGGGTGAGGGTGAGGGAGAGGGTGAGGGAGAAGGAGAGGGAGAGGGAGAGGGAGAAGGAGAAGGAGAGGGAGAAGGAGAAGGAGAGGGAGAAGGAGAGGGAGAGGGAGAAGGAGAGGGAGAGGGAGAAGGAGAGGGAGAGGGAGAGGGAGAAGGAGAGGGAGAGGGAGAAGGAGAGGGAGAGGGAGAAGGAGAAGGAGAGGGAGAAGGAGAAGGAGAGGGAGAAGGAGAAGGAGAGGGAGAGGGAGAGGGAGAGGGAGAAGGAGAAGGAGAGGGAGAAGGAGAAGGAGAGGGAGAGGGAGAGGGAGAAGGAGAAGGAGAGGGAGAGGGAGAAGGAGAAGGAGAGGGAGAAGGAGAAGGAGAGGGAGAAGGAGAAGGAGAGGGAGAGGGAGAAGGAGAGGGAGAAGGAGAGGGGGCTACTCTCAGCAGAAATTGACGTTTTGAGCCATCACAGTTCTCAGTAATTCCCACTCATAGTATGTCTCATGTACTATATGGTGAATCAAAAAATCAATTATAACTCCTGAACCAGAGGTGCTCAAAACGTGGAAACCTGCACAAAAGTAGAGGTCTATGAGAAGCTATTCTCAGCAGTAATTGACGTTTTGAGCCATCACAGTTCTCAAGTAATTCCCACTCATAGTATGTACCATGTACTAATGGTAGATCAAAAAATCTATTATAACTCCCGAACCAGAGGTGCTCAAAACGTGTAAACCTGCACAACAGTAGAGGTCTATAAGGAGCTACTCTCAGCAGAAATTGACGTTTTGAGCCATCACAGTTCTCAAGTAATTCCCACTCATAGTATGTCCCATGTACTGTATGGTGAATCAAAAAATCAATTATAACTCCTGAACCAGAGGTGCTCGAAATTAGGAAACCTGCACAAAAGTAGAGGTCTATGAGAAGCTACTCTCAGCAGAAATTGACGTTTTGAGCCATCACAGTTCTCAAGTAATTCCCACTCATAGTATGTACCATGTACTAATGGTAGATCAAAAAATCTATTATAACTCCCGAACCAGAGGTGCTCAAAACGTGAAAACCTGCACAAAAGTAGAGGTCTATAAGGAGCTACTCTCAGCAGAAATTGACGTTTTGAGCCATCACAGTTCTCAAGTAATTCCCACTCATAGTATGTACCATGTACTATATGGTAGATCAAAAAATCAATTATAACTCCTGAACCAGAGGTGCTCAAAACGTGGAACCCTGCACAAAAGTAGAGGTCTATGAGAGCTACTCTCAGCAGAAATTGACGTTTTGAGCCATCACAGTTCTCAAGTATTCCCACTCATAGTATGTCCCATGTACTATATGGTAGATCAAAAAATCTATTATAACTCCCGAACCAGAGGTGCTCAAAACGTGGAAACCTGCACAAAAGTAGAGGTCTATGAGAGCTACTCTCAGCAGAAATGACGTTTTGAGCCATCAGAGTTCTCATGTAATTCCCACTCATAGTATGTACCATGTACTAATGGTAGATCAAAAAATCAATTATAACTCCTGAACTAGAGGTGCTCAAAACGTGGAAACCTGCACAAAAGTAGAGGTCTATGAGAGCTACTCTCAGCAGAAATTGACGTTTTGAGCCATCACAGTTCTCAAGTAATTCCCACTCATAGTATGTCCCATGTACAATATGGTAAATCAGAAAAATCAATTATAACTCCTGAACTAGAGGTGCTCAAAACGTGGAAACCTGCACAAAGGTAGAGGTCTATCAGAAGCTACTCTCAGCAGAAATTGACGTTTTGAGCCATCAGAGTTCTCATGTAATTCCCACTCATAGTATGTACCATGTACTATATGGTAGATCAAAAAATCAATTATAACTCCTGAACAGAGGTGCTCAAAACGTGTAAACCTGCACAAGAGTAGAGGTCTATGAGAGCTACTCTCAGCAGAAATTGACGTTTTGAGCCATCACAGTTCTCAAGTAATTCCCACTCATAGTATGTCCCATGTACAATATGGTAAATCAGAAAAATCAATTATAACTCCTGAACTAGAAGTGCTCAAAACGTGGAAACCTGCACAAAGGTAGAGGTCTATAAGAAGCTACTCTCAGCAGAATTGACGTTTTGAGCCATCACAGTTCTCAAGTAATTCCCACTCATAGTATGTACCATGTACTATATGGTAAATCAAAAAATCAATTATAACTCCTGAACTAGAGGTGCTCAAAACGTGGAAACCTGCACAACAGTAGAGGTCTATGAGGAGCTACTCTCAGCAGAAATTGACGTTTTGAGCCATCACAGTTCTCAAGTAATTCCCACTCATATTATGTCCCATGTACTATATGGTGAATCAAAAAATCAATTATAACTCCTGAACCAGAGGTGCTCAAAACGTGGAACCTGCACAAAAGTAGAGGTCCATGAGGAGCTACTCTCAGCAGAAATTGACGTTTTGAGCCATCACAGTTCTCAAGTAATTCCCACTCATAGTATGTCCCATGTACAATATGGTAAATCAGAAAAATCAATTATAACTCCTGAACTAGAGGTGCTCAAAACGTGTAAACCTGCACAACAGTAGAGGTCTATGAGGAGCTACTCTCAGCAGAAATTGACGTTTTGAGCCATCACAGTTCTCAAGTAATTCCCACTCATAGTATGTCCCATGTACTATATGGTGAATCAAAAAATCAATTATAACTCCTGAACCAGAGGTGCTCAAAACGTGGAAACCTGCACAACAGTAGAGGTCTATGAGAGCTACTCTCAGCAGAATTGACGTTTTGAGCCATCACAGTTCTCAAGTAATTCCCACTCATAGTATGTCCATGTACTATATGGTAATCAAAAAATCAATTATAACTCCTGAACCAGAGGTGCTCAAAACGTGGAAACCTGCACAAAAGTAGAGGTCTATGAGAAGCTACTCTCAGCAGAAATTGACGTTTTGAGCCATCACAGTTCTCAAGTATTCCCACTCATAGTATGTACCATGTACTATATGGTAAATCAAAAAATCAATTATAACTCCTGAACTAGAGGTGCTCAAAACGTGGAAACCTGCACAACAGTAGAGGTCTATGAGGAGCTACTCTCAGCAGAAATTGACGTTTTGAGCCATCACAGTTCTCAAGTAATTCCCACTCATATTATGTCCCATGTACTATATGGTGAATCAAAAAATCAATTATAACTCCTGAACTAGAGGTGCTCAAAACGTGGGAACCTGCACAAAAGTAGAGGTCCATGAGGAGCTACTCTCAGCAAAAATTGACGTTTTGAGCCATCACAGTTCTCAAGTAATTCCCACTCATAGTATGTCCCATGTACAATATGGTAAATCAGAAAAATCAATTATAACTCCTGAACTAGAGGTGCTCAAAACGTGAGAACCCGCACAAAGGTAGAGGTCTATCAGAAGCTACTCTCAGCAGAAATTGACGTTTTGAGCCATCAGAGTTCTCATGTAATTCCCACTCATAGTATGTACCATGTACTATATGGTAGATCAAAAAATCAATTATCACTCCCGAACTAGAGGTGCTCAAAACGTGGAAACCTGCACAATAGTAGAGGTCTATGAGAAGCTACTCTCAGCAGAAATTGACGTTTTGAGCCATCACAGTTCTCAAGTAATTCCCACTCATAGTATGTACCATGTACTATATGGTAAATCAAAAAATCAATTCTAACTCCTGAACCAGAGGTGCTCAAAACGTGTAAACCTGCACAAGAGTAGAGGTCTATGAGGAGCTACTCTCAGCAGAAATTGACGTTTTGAGCCATCACAGTTCTCAAGTAATTCCCACTCATAGTATGTCCCATGTACTATATGTAAATCAAAAAATCAATTATAACTCCTGAACAGAGGTGCTCAAAACGTGGAAACCTGCACAAAAGTAGAGGTCTATAGGAGCTACTCTCAGCAGAAATGACGTTTTGAGCCATCACAGTTCTCAAGTAATTCCCACTCATAGTATGTCCCATGTACTATATGGTGAATCAAAAAATCAATTATAACTCCTGAACCAGAGGTGCTCAAAACGTGGAAACCTGCACAACAGTAGAGGTCTATGAGGAGCTACTCTCAGCAGAAATTGACGTTTTGAGCTATCACAGTTCTCAAGTAATTCCCACTCATAGTATGTCCCATGTACTATATGGTGAATCAAAAAATCAATTATAACTCCTGAACCAGAGGTGCTCAAAACGTGGAAACCTGCACAACAGTAGAGGTCTATGAGAAACCTGCACAAAAGTAGAGGTCTATGAGGAGCTACTCTCAGCAAAATTGACGTTTTGAGCCATCACAGTTCTCAAGTAATTCCCACTCATAGTATGTACCATGTACTATATGGTAATCAAAAAATCAATTATAACCCCTAAACCAGAGGTGCTCAAAACGTGAAACCTGCACAAAAGTAGAGGTCCATGAGGAGCTACTCTCAGCAGAAATTGACGTTTTGAGCCATCACAGTTCTCAGTAATTCCCACTCATAGTATGTACCATGTACTATATGGTAGATCAAAAAATCAATTATAACTCCTGAACAGAGGTGCTCAAAACGTGTAAACCTGCACAAGAGTAGAGGTCTATGAGAGCTACTCTCAGCAGAAATGACGTTTTGAGCCATCAGAGTTCTCATGTAATTCCCACTCATAGTATGTACCATGTACTAATGGTAGATCAAAAAATCAATTATAACTCCTGAACTAGAGTGCTCAAAACGTGGAAACCTGCACAAAAGTAGAGGTCTATGAGAGCTACTCTCAGCAGAATTGACGTTTTGAGCCATCACAGTTCTCAAGTAATTCCCACTCATAGTATGTCCCATGTACTATATGGTAAATCAAAAAATCAATAATAACTCCTGAACTAGAGGTGCTCAAAACGTGGAAACCTGCACAAAAGTAGAGGTCTATGAGAAGCTACTCTCAGCAGAAATTGACGTTTTGAGCCATCACAGTTCTCAAGTAAATTGACGTTTTGAGCCATCACAGTTCTCAGTAATTCCCACTCATAGTATGTACCATGTACTATATGGTAAATCAAAAAATCAATTCTAACTCCTGAACCAGAGGTGCTCAAAACGTGTAAACCTGCACAAGAGTAAAGGTCTATGAGAAGCTACTCTCAGCAAGAATTGACGTTTTGAGCCATCACAGTTCTCAAGTAATTCCCACTCATAGTATGTACCACTTACTATATGATAGATCGAAAAATCAATTATAACCCCTAAACCAGAGGTGCTCAAAACGTAAAAAAATCGCACAAAAGTAGAGGTCTATGAGGAGCTACTCTCAGCAGAAATTGACGTTTTGAGCAATCACAGTTCTCAAGTAATTCCCACTCATAGTATGTCCCATGTACTATATGGTGAATCAAAAAATCAATATAACTCCTGAACCAGAGGTGCTCAAAACGTGGAAACCTGCACAAAAGTAGAGGTCTATGAGAAGCTACTCTCAGCAGAATTGACGTTTTGAGCCATCACAGTTCTCAAGTAATTCCCACTCATAGTATGTACCATGTACTAATGGTAGATCAAAAAATCAATTATAACTCCTGAACCAGAGGTGCTCAAAACGTGAAACCTGCACAAAAGTAGAGGTCTATAGGAGCTACTCTCAGCAGAAATTGACGTTTTGAGCCATCACAGTTCTCAAGTAATTCCCACTCATAGTATGTCCCATGTACTATATGGTAATCAAAAAATCAATTATAACTCCTGAACCAGAGTGCTCAAAACGTGGAAACCTGCACAAAAGTAGAGGTCTATGAGGAGCTACTCTCAGCAGAAATTGACGTTTTGAGCCATCACAGTTCTCAAGTAATTCCACTCATAGTATGTCCATGTACTATATGGTAGATCAAAAAATCAATTAAACTCCTGAACCAGAGTGCTCAAAACGTGGAACCTGCACAAAAGTAGAGGTCTATGAGGAGCTACTCTCAGCAAGAATTGACGTTTTGAGCCATCACAGTTCTCAAGTAATTCCACTCATAGTATGTCCATGTACTATATGGTAGATCAAAAAATCAATTCTAACTCCTGAACCAGAGGTGCTCAAAACGTGGAAACCTGCACAAAAGTAGAGGTCTATGAGAGCTACTCTCAGCAGAATTGACGTTTTGAGCAATCACAGTTCTCAAGTAATTCCCACTCATAGTATGTCCCATGTACTATATGGTAAATCAAAAAATCATTATAACTCCTGAACTAGAGGTGCTCAAAACGTGGAAACCTGCACAAAAGTAGAGGTCTATGAGGAGCTACTCTCAGCAGAAATTGACGTTTTGAGCCATCACAGTTCTCAAGTATTCCCACTCATAGTATGTCCCATGGTACGTTATTATGGGGAAACTACAATGATGCTAATTCTTTGTTTATTTTACAAAAGAGGGCAATAAGAAATATATGTAAAGTACCACCCCTTACGCATTGCAAACCTCTTTTCATTGAGCTTAGAATTATGTGTTTACCCTGTATTTTTATATTTCAATGTTTATTGTTCGTAAAAACTAATGTTATGTCTTTTTCCAGTCATTCTGAAATTCATTCCCACAATACCAGAAGTAAATTGAACCTGAGAAATGAATACTGTCGGTACAAATCCAGTCATGTGAGTTTTAGGGCGTGTGCAATTCGATTCTTTAACCATTACCATTAAACATTAGAGACTTGGCTGTGGAAGATTTCAAATTAAGAATTAAAGATTTTCTAATTAGAAACTGTTTTTACAATCTGGATGAATATTTTAGTTTTAATATGAAAATTTTTAATTGTGATGAAATTGTGATATTATGTACATGTATAACAATGATTGTATTTTTATGACGTGGCCTATACTTGTTTTATACTTGTCGTTGGCAATAAATGGATTTGATTTGATTTGATTTGATTTGAGCTACTCTCAGCAGAAATTGACGTTTTGAGCAATCACAGTTCTCAAGTAATTCCCACTCATAGTATGTCCCATGTACCATATGGTAAATCATTAAATCATTTCTAACTCCTGAACTAGAGGTGCTCAAAAAGTCGAAACCTGCACAAAAGTAGAGGTCTATGAGGAGCTACTCTCAGCAGAAATTGACGTTTTGAGCCATCTCAGTTCTCACGTAATACCCACTCATAGTATGTCCCATGTACTATATGGTAAATCAAAAAATCAATAATAACTCCTGTATTAGAAGTGCTCAAATTGTGGAAACCTGCAGAAAAGTAGAGGTCTATGATGAGCTACTCTCAGCAGAGATTGACTTTTTGAGCCATCACAGTTCTCAAGTATTCCCACTCATAGTATGTCCCATGTACTATATGGTAAATCAAAAAATCAATATAACTCCTGAACTAGAGGTGCTCAAAACGTGGAAACCTGCACAAAAGTAGAGGTCTATGATGAGCTACTCTCAGCAAGAATTGACGTTTTGAGCCATCACAGTTCTCAAGTATTCCCACTCATAGTATGTACCATGTATTATATTGTAAATCAAAAAATCAATTATAACTCCTGAACCAGAGGTGCTCAAAACGTGGAAACCTGCACAACAGTAGAGGTCTTCTAGGAGCTACTCTCAGCAGAAATTGACGTTTTGAGCTATCACAGTTCTCAAGTAATTCCCACTCATAGTATGTCCCATGTACTATATGGTGAATCAAAAAATCAATTATAACTCCTGAACCAGAGGTGCTCAAAACGTGGAAACCTGCACAACAGTAGAGGTCTATGAGAAGCTACTCTCAGCAGAAATTGACGTTTTGAGCCATCACAGTTCTCAAGTAATTCCACTCATAGTATGTCCCATGTACTATGGTAGATCAAAAAATCAATTATAACTCCTGAACCAGAGGTGCTCAAAACGTGGAAACCTGCACAAAAGTAGAGGTCTATGAGAAGCTATTCTCAGCAGAAATTGACGTTTTGAGCCATCACAGTTCTCAAGTAATTCCCACTCATAGTATGTACCATGTACTAATGGTAGATCAAAAAATCTATTATAACTCCCGAACCAGAGGTGCTCAAAACGTGAAAACCTGCACAAAAGTAGAGGTCCATGAGGAGCTACTCTCAGCAGAAATTGACGTTTTGAGCCATCACAGTTCTCCTCATAGTATGTCCCATGTACCATATGGTAAATCAAAAAATCAATTATAACTCCTGAACTAGAGGTGCTCAAAAAGTCGAAACCTGCACAAAAGTAGAGGTCTATGAGAAGCTACTCTCAGCAGAATTGACGTTTTGAGCCATCACAGTTTTCAAGTAATTCCCACTCATAGTATGTACCACTTACTATAAGGTAGATCAAAAAATCAATTATAACTCCTGACCAGAGGTGCTCAAAACGTGGAAACCTGCACAAAAGTAGAGGTCTATGAGGAGCTACTCTCAGCAGAATTGACGTTTTGAGCCATCACAGTTCTCAAGTAATTCCCACTCATAGTATGTACCATGTACTATATGGTAGATCAAAAAATCAATTATAACTCCTGAACCAGAGGTGCTCAAAACGTGGAAACCCGCACAACAGTAGAGGTCTATGAGGAGCTACTCTCAGCAGAAATTGACGTTTTGAGCCATCACAGTTCTCAAGTAATTCCCACTCATAGTATGTCCCATGTACTATATGGTGAATCAAAAAATCAATTATAACTCCTGAACCAGAGGTGCTCAAAACGTGGAAACCTGCACAAAAGTAGAGGTCTATGAGAAGCTATTCTCAGCAGAAATTGACGTTTTGAGCCATCACAGTTCTCAAGTAATTCCCACTCATAGTATGTACCATGTACTAATGGTAGATCAAAAAATCTATTATAACTCCTGAACTAGAAGTGCTCAAAACGTGTAAACCTGCACAACAGTAGAGGTCTATAAGGAGCTACTCTCAGCAGAAATTGACGTTTTGAGCCATCACAGTTCTCAAGTAATTCCCACTCATAGTATGTCCCATGTACTGTATGGTGAATCAAAAAATCAATTATAACTCCTGAACCAGAGGTGCTCAAAACGTGGAAACCTGCACAAAAGTAGAGGTCTATGAGAGCTACTCTCAGCAGAAATTGACGTTTTGAGCCATCACAGTTCTCAAGTAATTCCCACTCATAGTATGTACCATGTACTAATGGTAGATCAAAAAATCAATTATAACTCCTGAACCAGAGGTGCTCAAAACGTGGAAACCTGCACAAAAGTAGAGGTCCATGAGGAGCTACTCTCAGCAGAAATTGACGTTTTGAGCCATCACAGTTCTCAAGTAATTCCCACTCATAGTATGTATCATGTACTATATGGTAGATCAAAAAATCAATTATAACTCCTGAACCAGAGGTGCTCAAAACGTGGAACCCTGCACAAAAGTAGAGGTCTATGAGGAGCTACTCTCAGCAGAAATTGACGTTTTGAGCCATCACAGTTCTCAAGTAATTCCCACTCATAGTATGTCCCATGTACTATATGGTAATCAAAAAATCAATTATAACTCCTGAACTAGAGGTGCTCAAAAAGTCGAAACCTGCACAAAAGTAGAAGTCCATGAGGAGCTACTCTCAGCAGGAATTGACGTTTTGAGCCATCACAGTTTTCAAGTAATTCCCACTCATAGTATGTACCATGTACTATATGGTAGATCAAAAATCAATTATAACTCCTGACCAGAGGTGCTCAAAACGTGGAAACCTGCACAAAAGTAGAGGTCTATGAGGAGCTACTCTCAGCAGAATTGACGTTTTGAGCCATCACAGTTCTCAAGTAATTCCCACTCATAGTATGTACCATGTACTATATGGTAGATCAAAAATCAATTATAACTCCTGAACCAGAGGTGCTCAAAACGTGGAAACCCGCACAACAGTAGAGGTCTATGAGGAGCTACTCTCAGCAGAATTGACGTTTTGAGCCATCACAGTTCTCAAGTAATTCCCACTCATAGTATGTCCCATGTACTATATGGTAAATCAAAAATCAATTATACTCCTGAACCAGAGGTGCTCAAAACGTGAAACCTGCACAAAAGTAGAGGTCTATGAGGAGCTACTCTCAGCAAAATTGACGTTTTGAGCCATCACAGTTCTCAAGTAATTCCCACTCATAGTATGTCCCATGTACTATATGGTAAATCAAAAATCAATTATAACTCCTGAACTAGAGGTGCTCAAAACGTGGAAACCTGCACAAAAGTAGAGGTCTATGAGGAGCTACTCTCAGCAGAAATTGACGTTTTGAGCCATCACAGTTCTCAAGTAATTCCCACTCATAGTATGTCCCATGTACTATATGGTAAATCAAAAAATCAATAATAACTCCTGAACTAGAAGTGCTCAAAACGTGGAACCTGCACAAAAGTAGAGGTCTATAATGAGCTACTCTCAGCAGAGATTGACGTTTTGAGCCATCACAGTTCTCAAGTAATTCCCACTCATAGTATGTACCATGTACTATATTGTAAATCAAAAAATCAATTATAACTCCTGAACTAGAGGTGCTCAAAACGTGGAAACCTGCACAACAGTAGAGGTCTATGAGGAGCTACTCTCAGCAGAAATTGACGTTTTGAGCCATCACAGTTCTCAAGTAATTCCCACTCATAGTATGTCCCATGTACTATATGGTGAATCAAAAAATCAATTATAACTCCTGAACCAGAGGTGCTCAAAACGTGGAAACCTGCACAAAAGTAGAGGTCTATGAGAAGCTATTCTCAGCAGTAATTGACGTTTTGAGCCATCACAGTTCTCAAGTAATTCCCACTCATAGTATGTACCATGTACTAATGGTAGATCAAAAAATCTATTATAACTCCCGAACCAGAGGTGCTCAAAACGTGAAACCTGCACAAAAGTAGAGGTCTATGA
>NW_024090413.1:0-36314 GCF_014356525.2 Nilaparvata lugens
TTCTGACCTCGCGGTTTTCGTTGTAGTATTTTGCTGGATGTCATAGGGAAACCATCAAAAGTTGTCAGATAATGAGACAATTTTACCCAACAGTAGAGCTGCACAACGTACATTACTATATTTGAAATTATTCATTGATATTTCCTAACTACACTTCTTGTTTTCAACTCAATATTAAATATATAAAATTATAATAAAATTTTTATAATAGAATTGTTCATAAATTAATTTATTTTCAGAGATAATTCATGCTTTTTCGAGTAGAATGTGTGTGTGAGGTTACACGGAATTGTTGTTAGTCACACACACACAAATACCAACACATAGATTTAATACAGCAGGCTTCCAAGGACTATCAAGGATCATCATGGATCATCATGGATTCCCTGGCCCTGACCTCATCATTAGTTTAATAGTTTTAAAACTAAATTTCAATTTTGAGTAACTCATAATTTTTGCATAGAAGTCTGACATATTTTGAGAATATTCTTGTTAACGTAATAATGAGTTACTCATATTGTATTGATGTTTTTTGTTATAGATGTAGCGACCCTTATTCTGGCCCTTTGTGATGAGGTATGGAAGACAGTATCGGCTCAGACCAATACAGCCAGAACCTGTACTGAGTACCATATTGCTGTCAATCATAGAGTTGGAGGCCTATTTCAGTGGGCTCGGCATGCTGATTATGCTTCCAGCTCAGTGAGACAAACTTACTCCTCTTTAAATTATTTTAAAATATTAGCTCCCTCATTAGGAACCCCTAATAAAAGTAGGACATTTAGATTCGATTTTGCAGTCAGCAAACTTTTTAGATTAAAAGGGTAGGGTTTCAGCACCTCTATAGATCTAGGTCAGGTCCCTCACCACACACGGTTTGTTAAAATGCACCAACAGATTTGAAACACCGTTTTCAGGACCTTTTTGAGTGAAAGACAGCAATGACATCCACCAATGCAGCCAGACCCTGGGGTGGTTGTTAACTGTCGATCACTTGGAGCTAGGATCTCAATTCAGTGGGTTGAGCATACTGATTTGAAGGTCCACTCTGACTCTCTCCCCAAAAACCAACCTCTTTACCTGAAACTTTCCTATCCAGGTCTGTTGAAGGCATATTTTATTGTTCTTCTATTATTTCTTGTGCACATGTAAAGGATCATCAAGGATTCCCTGGCCCTGACCTCATCATTAGTTTAATAGTTTTAAAACTAAATTTCAATTTTGAGTAACTCAAATTTTTGCATAGAAGTCTGACATATTTTGGAAATATTCCTGTTAACGTAAAAATGAGTTACTCATTTTGTATTGATGTTTTTTATCATAGATATAGCGTCCCTTATTCTTTTCCTTTGTGATGAGGTATGAAAGACAGTATCGACTCACACCAATACAGCCAGACCCTGTACTGAGTACCAATTGCTGTTAATCATAGGGTTGGAGGCCTATTTCAGTGGGCTCGGCATGCTGATTATGCTTCCAGCTCATTGAGACAAACTCACTCCTCTTTAAATTTTTCAAAAATATTAGCTCTCTCATTAGGAACCCCTCATATTCGATTTTGCAGTCAGCAAACTTTTTAGATTAAAAGGGTAGGGTTTCAGCACCTCTATAGATCTAGGTCAGGTCCCTCACCACACACGGTTTGTTAAAATGCACCAACAGATTTGAAACACCGTTTTCAGGACCTTTTTGAGTGAAAGACAGCAATGACATCCACCAATGCAGCCAGACCCTGGGGTGGTTGTTAACTGTCGATCACTTGGAGCTAGGATCTCAATTCAGTGGGTTGAGCATACTGATTTGAAGGTCCACTCTGACTCTCTCCCCAAAAACCAACCTCTTTACCTGAAACTTTCCTATCCAGGTCTGTTGAAGGCATATTTTATTGTTCTTCTATTATTTCTTGTGCACATGTAAAGGATCATCAAGGATTCCCTGGCCCTGACCTCATCATATTAGTTTGATCGTTAAAAAACTAAATTTAAATTTTGAGTAACTCAAATTTTTGCATAGAAGTCTGACATATTTTGGAAATATTCCTGTTAACGTAAAAATGAGTTACTCATTTTGTATTGATGTTTTTTATCATAGATATAGCGTCCCTTATTCTTTTCCTTTGTGATGAGGTATGAAAGACAGTATCGACTCACACCAATACAGCCAGACCCTGTACTGAGTACCAATTGCTGTTAATCATAGGGTTGGAGGCCTATTTCAGTGGGCTCGGCATGCTGATTATGCTTCCAGCTCATTGAGACAAACTCACTCCTCTTTAAATTTTTCAAAAATATTAGCTCTCTCATTAGGAACCCCTCATATTCGATTTTGCAGTCAGCAAACTTTTTAGATTAAGTATAGGGTTTCAGCACATCTAGCTCAGGTCCCTCACCACACACGGTTTGTTTGAATGCACCAACAGACCTGAAAAACCATTTTCAGGACCTTATTTGAGTGAAAGACAGCAATGACATCCACCAATGCAGCCAGACCCTGGGGTGGTTGTTAACTGTCGATCACTTGGAGCTAGGATCTCAATTCAATGGGCTGAGCATACTGATTTGAAGGTCCACTCTGACTCTCTCCCCAAAAACCAACCTCTTTACCTGAAACTTTCCTATGCAGGTCTGTTGGAGGCATATTTGTTTTTTGTGTTTTCTATTGTGTTTTTGTGTACATGTCATGTGAATTAAAGGCTAGGCTCGAGGCTCCAATTGAGCTGGGTAGACTCATAGTTTTAAGGATATGTTTCTATATCATGTGTATTTTTTTGTAATATCTACTATGATTTAATTAGAATGTTCCTTATGTCTGTTCACTTGTGATAGTTGTAAATTTTCAAGTGTAGTATGTGTTCTCCAAACATTTCAATTTGTCTCCAATTTCCCAAGACAAATTGTGTATGATCATTCCCAGGTTTCTCCCTTTTTGAACTTTTTTCTTGTCCCTAATTTTTGAAGGATATCTGTGTGTTTTTTCTACTAATTCCAACTCTATATTAATTTATAATCGATTTTTTCTCGCGATTGATATTCAACTAATCAAGTAGGTAGACCTATATCTGTCAAAATACATTTTTTGACAAAACGGCATTTCTCTTCACCGCCTTTTTTGAGAATTCTATGCAGCATGAAATGCGTCATCATTGGAGAATATAACAACCATAAAAATTGAGAAATATCAGGAATAAGGTGAGAATATTTCTTGCTATATATTTCATTGATTCAATTGTATATTTGATAGATTGGAGTCTTGATAATATTTCGTAGAATATAAGATGAAGTCTCGATTTCAAGAATAACATTATAGAACTCTTAGGCTGGCCACTAACGGTAGGACATGCTTGGTAAACATGTGTGTACATGCATTTTTATCATGCTCACAAACATGTTCATCATGAATGTTTTGTCATCAGTGTGGTTCTTGCTATTGCATAAGTGGACTTGACTATTGCATAATAAACATTTCTGATAGTAGCTGGCCGAGTTGAATGAGTTTGTGAATATTTTTTTTGATTTTTAGCTGTTTGATGTAAGATGTGTTTATCCCAGTGAAGTTATCAAGTTTCATCAATTATGGCCCCTAAAATAATATTCTATATAATAATTGTTAGACGCTCTATTGAAAAACAATTGAATGGCTCCCAGGAAAAACGTTACAAGCGCCATTTCTCAAATTTTACAGGAACTAAAAAAAACGTTTCAATGTTGATTTTTTGGATATTTAAAAAATATTTTTTCACAGAATGTATATTATAGGTCCTGTGAACACAAGATGTATGGTGGTTTTCAATAAATAGTTTGTAATCTATTAATTTTGGCATTTTAATTATAATTATAGTGGAAAAACGTTGCTGGTGTATAGTTGATATGGATAACTAACGTTTTTCCATTGAAACTATGCACAAAAGAGTACTGGCGTTTGAAACGTTTTCCCATAAAGAAAGTTTCAAGGTGGGATGCAAATCAAAGAAACGTGTTTCATGGAACCTATTTTATGAAACGTGAAACTTTAGATCAAATCTATCGGTTGCAAGCAGCTAAGTTTCACGTTTCATGAAATTGCTCTCATTAATATGAAAACGTGTAATCTTTGATTTTGATTACTTAGGAACAAAACTCCCAAAATGAAAATAACACCTTTTTTATAAAACATTTCATTTTAATTAGTAATTCACACAAAATACACAATGTCTTCTTGAAAAATATTATTACTGTATTTGTCTTTGACTAATAATATTGTTTATTTATTTTGGGATTTAAACAGTGTGAAAATGAACAAAACAGTGTTTCTTTCACATGTTGTTTACTCACTTGGAATCTCTAGATAAAACTGCCTGTGTTCTTCAGGCATTAATGGCAACATATCCAGCAAATCATCTTTTTTGCCTCTTGTTATTGGTAACGGACCCTGATAGAGCTTTGGGAACTGAAGGGGGTCAATCACATTATATAATGATGAGAGTTGAGGTGGACGACAGTTAAGGGTGCAGGAACACACTGTGCGTTTTTAAAAAGACTTTATTCAGGCCGAGCCTGTACACTACAATTACATAATACAGAATATTGCTTAAGACTACTTTACATTGATTCTAATACCGTATTTATATGAAACAGTTACATTGATAACATTGGGGGAAGCTAGATTAGAAATCACACAATAAACAATAACAACTGATTAGACCAATTTAGTAATGGATTGCAAATAAGATATCAGTAATGGATTGGACTAAGTACATAGAAAGTTATAATCTAACTCCTCCCTCCCCAAGTCCTTTACGTCCCGGAAAAGTATTAAAGTCCAGTTGGTATGACTAATCGACTTGACAAATTTTTAAGTGGAACAGATTGTACAATTACATTACTATGATTTCTGGACTTCTTCAAATAGAGAAGCAATGGAACTATTACAATTGTTACAGATAAGATTAATCCTATAACAACATAAAATTTATTTGAATCATCAATCATGATTGGTTCAATTATGCCTAAATGTTCATCTCCTAGGTTCGCTAAATGAACTGTATCGAATTTAACATCAAGTTGTTTCAGGTGAGCCGGAAATTTTGAAATAACGAGAGGTGAAGTGTCCTTGTAAACTGTTGGAGTATTGAAACCACACATTTTTTCATTTAACGTAACATGTAAGAGTGAAGTACGATGCAAATTAATCAATTGTTCACTACCATTAACACACAATCGTACATTATTGTTCTTATAGATTAAGTAACTACTAATGCTATCAATATATTTTACAAAACCACAAGTCGCTTGCAAAGAGAATAATTCACAATTTTTCAATTCATTATTACTAAATAAATGTAAAATACATGGATCATCTAACCTATCAAGCTTATTACAATACCTAGTATTAGAGATTAAAACACAATCGTCTAGAACATACAATTCGCCTTTACAATAGGATACAATAGATTTATTGATTTTCATTGTATACTCTCTGTAATCTGTCAGTTTTGCGTTGGGCGTAATTGGATACGAAATAATAAAATAAGAATCTAATAACAAGGTTTCAATAGGAATTTGAATGAAGTAAGTCAATAAATCATTACCAAGTGCGCAATGCACGTTTGAGATTTGCCATAGCACGGAAGCGTCTCGTGATGCCAAATTATCGGGAGTATTTAAAATTATTATTGAAGATATTTCTGAGCGAGATAAAATACTAGAATGTAGAATATTCTTTTTACAAAATTCCAGACTTTCCACAATATCATTTAGATGAAGCTCAAGAAGAGACACACTTGCTAATAGAAGAGAATATTGTTGAAGACGTTCAATGACATTGATTTCATGTGAGGCTTTCAGTAAAAAATCCTGTAAAACAGCGTTGTTGCTTTGAATAATTTTCATATTGTCATTAAATTTGTCTGTTAACCTATGATTATAAATAATTTGTGAGTCGAGGTTTTTCTGGATTATCTGTTCATTATTTTCTATTTCACTGACAATTGAATTATAATGTTCTTTGTCATTAGCGTCCATGTTACCTGTGATCCAAGATATTGCTGTACCTAGACCATTGAAAATACCCTGTTTGTGTTTACTTTGCGTTTTATAAGATTTTACATGCTCCATTTTATTGGATAGGTAAGTGAAATGTTGAAATAGCGTTTGAAGGAGGCTTGGAGGAGAAGATTGAGCGAGGCTGTGACCCGTACTGGGTTGTAACGCCAAACCAGAACAAGTTTCAATTCATTGATAGTTAAGTAGTGTGTACCTTCTATTCTGATACGATTGTCCTTCTCCTGGCGGTCCTTGTTCTTTTCGAAATAGACCTTGGGGCTGTCCTCCTTCGTCTTGAGAATGTCGGCGCCCTTTTTGCCGATCAGATGTCGGTGGATCCAGGAGGGCACGTCTAGGTACTGCTCCACTACGCTGTTCGCCTTCTTCTATATCATCGTCAGTGCTGCAACGACAACGTAGATGTATGGAGTGCCTCCTCACAGATCACAATAGAATATAAATATATGTTTACATTAGTGCAGAACTGCACAACCAGGAGGCAGATTGCCGACTGTTATGATATTCAATCAGATGACCACCGCTTAAAATGCTGTCTTGCTCCAGCATACACAAGACAGGACCATTTCATTTTCAATTGGCAAAGCTGTTAAAACAGAAAATTATTATTCAAATATTGGAATAGAATCACCTGACACGAACAAACTACAATTCATTTTGTATTATTTGATCACAGAGTTATCTCAAGTCTCACTGTTTAGCGACGTTTACACGTTGGAAAACGTAGCGTTGGCGAAGCATATCATCATAGAGAAAATATAGCACATGAAGATATCCCAAGTCAACTCAAGCCGAAAGTCCTAGTAGTTGGTTTTTACTTTCCTTGCCCTATTACCATAGGTAAGGAAAGTATTGCTTTCCAAAAAAAATTAAGGTCCCCCAATTTTCAAATTTCTATAGGTACGTTTCAAGGTCCTCTGAGTCCAAAAAAGTGGTTTTTGGGTATTGGTCTGTATGTGTGTGTGTGTGTGTGTGTGTGGTGTGTGTGTGTGTGTGTATGAGTGTATGTGCGTCTGTGTACACGATATATCATCACCCAATTAACGGAATGACTTGAAATTTGGAACTTAACGTCCTTACAATATAAGGATCCGACACGGACAATTTCGATCTAATGTAATTCAAGATGTCGGTTAAAATGGCGAAAATGTTGTCAAAAACAGGGGTTATTGCGATTTTCTCGAAAACGGCTCCAACGATTTTGATCAAATTTATACCTAAAATAGTCATTAATAAGCTCTATCAATTGTCACAAAACCCATATCTGTAAAAATTCCAGGAGCTCCGCCCCATCTATGCAAAGTTTGATTTTAGATTCACAATTATCAGGCTTCAGATACAATTGAAACAAAAAAAATCAAGTGGAAAAGACTGAGCATGAAAATCTCTAAAACTGATGTTCAGTAACAGTTTCACCTAAAATTTAAAATAAGCTCGAAATTCGAGAAAATTTTATTATTTATTTCAATTGTAAACTGTTGGCAACTTTTGATTCTATTAAATCATTCACTATGAAGAGATAGCAGACTTCGTGTGTCTCCAGCGTTATTGTCCTGTCACCAGCTGGCTTGGATCTTTGAATAGTAGACTTGAGATGCGCGTGAACACCAGCGTCAGGTGATCAATTTTCACAACGGCAAGGAAAGTTGAGTGAGTGCGCCACACCAGATTTTTGGTGAAGCTATGTGACACTTGAAGTATCTCATACTGTGCCATTCTTACACTCTAACCCTGCCAAAACACTAATAAATAATAGACAGTAGTCGACAGTGAACAGCTTGAGATGACAAGAAATTGAATTGATTTGAAATGTAAACGAACTATATCATGGGATATCTTCTCAAGCTATCTTTTATCTATGGTATTATAGATGTGATGTCGTAGGGCGGGCGGTGTGAAATGGCGTTTAGGAATCAGCTGATAATCAACCAATCGCAGAGCTTGCTGCGCTTCATTTGGCTTGGCCCTAGTAGTGATGTAGACTGAGTAACTTTGCAACATGCAGCAAGTTATTCATGATAGCAGGAGGAAAGTTGATATATTCAGCCTTCCTTAGAATAAGAAAATGTTTATTGTCATTGAACAAATCAATTGCAATAGGCGACAGAAGAGTCATGTCCCCCTGCTTCTCAAGTTGTATAAGGGCGAGACCATATCAGGCATTTTTGGAGTCGGCAGGTCAGGAAGCTCTCCGACTAGCTGATTGGATTCACGCCTAATATGGAATCGCTCTGTCTTTTTTTGCTACATTATAGTTTTGAAGCTTGGCAAGAAGCAATCTATAGGCATATTAACACAGAGAAAAGATAGCATAAGAAGATATCTCATGGTTGTTTATGTTCTAAACTAAAACTCATTACTGTCGACTACTTACTATCATTATTGTTTTGTTGGGGTAAGAGTGTAAGAACGACACAGTATGAGCAACTACTAGCTTCACATAGATTAACTAATAACAACTTCTAGGACTATTGGCTGGAGTTAACAGTGAAGTGGAACATCTTCTAATGATATGTTTTTACTTTCCTTGCCCTATTACCATGGGTAAGGAAAGTATTGCTTTCCAAAAAAATTAAGGTACCCTAATTTCATGTTTTCTATACGTTTCAAGGTCCCCTGAGTCCAAAAACATGATTTTTGGGTGTTGGTCTGTGTGTGTGTGTGTGTGTGTGTGTGTGTGTGTGTGTGTGTGTGTGTGTGTGTGTGTGTGTGTGTGTGTGTGTGTCTGTGAACACGATAACTCTATTCCTAATTAACCGATTGACTTGAAATTTTAAACTAAAGGTCCTTATACCATGAGGATCCGACAATAAGAAATTCAATAAAATTCAATTCAAAATGGCGGAAAAAATGGTGGATAAATGACTAAAAAACCATGTTTTTCACGGTTTTCTCGAAAACGGCACTAACGATTTTCTTCAAATTTATACCCTAGATAGCTATTTATAAGCCCTATCAACTGACATGAGTCTCATTCCTGGGAAAATTGCAGGAGCTCCGTAATATTCTTGAGAAAAATGGCGGATAATGACTAAAAAACCATGTTTTTCACGATTTTCTAACATCCCATAATTGCTCTCAATTATGCTCTCAAAAATCACATAATACAAGTAAGAGAATTGAAAATGCAATATTTTACATAAATATTGAAAAAAATGAAAAGTCTTTACAAAAAGTCTCTCTGAAAAATATACATTACGAAAGAAATAAAAAGTTTCTATGATTATACAAAAGTCATTCTGAGAAGAAAGAAAAAAAATAGTAATGAGAGGAAATAATCAAACACACAACTTCAAGGAGTAGTAAAAAACAAAGAGATCACTGTCACAGAAGACTTTCTCCAATCAAACTTCAACATATTGAAGCTACAAGTAGTTCTATGAACCGTAGACTTCGCGCAGCTATGCTGTACATGTACATGGTGGGTCCCAAGAATGTGGCATCAGGGAACTGTTGAGGACCTACAGAAAGAAAATCAATATTTTTACTTTTTTCTCCTTTTTTCATTCTCCTTGCAACCAATAGGCAATAGAACTGCTTTTCTAAACTTATTGCTATGAAAAAAATTATGTAAACCCAATGCTAAAGTTTTTTTGTGATTGTTCCAGACGGTTTGATGCAAATATCTTCAAAAGAGGCTCACTCCTTCTCACTGTTAAGAGAGGGGAAGGAGTGTGCCAGGAAGAAAAAACTAAAATGGATTCTCCAGGACTCCAATCTCAAGTGCCTCGATGAAAAACTAAGAAGAGGAGACATAACACTCGCAGAATTCATTTCAACCGCGAGTTACCGGGTGGCATCAGATATCGTCGATGCTGATGAGGATGAGGACATGGAAGACGACCCGGAACTCATCTCTTTAAATGAGTCTGAGGAAGAAGGTACAAATTAATAACAGATAAAGTAACATATGAAAACATCAGCATTTTAAGTGTAGCGTTCAAGGAAAAAAATGAGAATCTTTTCCTAATTATAAGATTCTTGAGCGAGTTAAATCTGGGATATTGAACATAGTTAATTAACTTTTACCTACAGTACGCCTTACAAGTGGTACTAGCATTGCCAATACAACACATTAATTATAGAATAATTTTCCGTAATTAAAAAACGAAAGTTCTCATTCGATTTAGCATAAAATATTGATAAACCCAATTCGGTACAAAGTGTAAGATTCAAATAAAAATCGCAAATCCAATAAATTTATTTAAATATTAGAGGTAATTTGTCGAAGACACGAATACATTTTAAAGGCCCTTCTAAAACAAGGAAGAAAACATCAATTATTGAAATTTTCTATGATACTTTTATCCAAAATGGCGGTTGATTGAAGTTTTGGTTTTTAAAGAAATTATTAATAAAGCTCAATCTGCCGCCATTTTGGATAAGAGTATCATAGAACATTTCAATTGATGTTATCTTTCTTGTTTTAAAAGGGCCTTTAAAATAATGTACCACACAATGGGTGTTTACATTTAAAATATTCCAGTTGCAACCCCCAAGTCACCCCGTTAAGAGGGGTTGAAATCCAGTTGTACGTCGAAAGTTAGAGTATTTGACCATTAACTTATCCTGAAAGTTACAGAATTATATCTACAACAGTCTCCAACTTATTGAAGGGTATCCATACATATGACTCACTCTGTATGTATTATAATAACAAATCCTAATCCTAACCTTAGATTTTCTTGTTCGTAGTAGAGAATAAGGAGAATAACAAAACTTAATTTTTTTCAGAAGCCTCAGAAAATGAGTTAACGGGCAGCCTGAACGAACTGATGAACGATGAAAAGTTCCAAAGTTACAGAACAAATAAAATTGTCCTCAATGTAAACGGTATTGATGATTGTCCGTCAGCTGGGTTCGTGATGGAGCAGCTTGCTGAGCTTGAAGCTGACCTCACTGAAGCTGAGGAGGCTTGTGAGGACAGCGATAGCACGTTGTGCTGGAACTGTGATCAGTACAAAGCAACCCGGATTACAAAGCATTCCATGTGGACATTGGGCGGGTTGCATCAACTGCACCACAGCGCTTGTCAGCACGCCACGACACTTTGTCTCAATATTAACAAATGGCGAACAAGAAGAAGAAGAGCGAATTCCTTTGCCATGCAGGTGCCCATATTGCCAATGCATTGTGGGCAAATTCTTCCGTGTTTATTAAGAATTATTATATTGTATTTCTATCGGTTTTTCTTTTAGTTTTTTAGTCTTTTCTTTTAATTAGTCTCTTAGTTTTTCAGTTTAGATTATTGTCAAATAAATTTATTATTATAATTACTCTGTTCATTCAGATTTTTACTTTCATTTCCCTATTACCATAGGTAAGGAAAGTATTGCTTTCCAAAAAAATCAAGGTACCCCAATTTCTAAATTTCTATATGTTTCAAGATTCCCTGAGTTTTTTTGGGTAATAAAGTGCTTTTTGGGTATTGGTCTGTATGTGTTTGTGTGTGTGTATTTACGCTCACTTTTTTAAATTTTATTTCCTAAGAAGGAAATGCTGTCAACTGCAAGAGGAATACAACATTCAACGTTTTCAGGGCATTCTGTAGAAAACTTTGGGGTTAGAAGGTCAAGTTTTTTTATTGACGTTGTCCAATACTGCAGAATCGTTCCAAGAATCTTTCAGTTACTTTGGAATTATTTCCCTAAACGGCCTTCTTCCATTAGAAGTAACTGAAGATGACTATATAACCATGGTTATATTGTTAGGCTACTTTAAACTGAACTATGATGATAACTAATTGAAAACTGAATTAATGTGTTTTTCTTCGAAGTCAAACACCATCATGTGTAAACTGTCAAATGTCAAGAGCAACTTTGGTCTCTCACTTTTAATTTCTTTATGTGGTAATACAATGCACAACGGTTAACATCACCAGGTTGTTGGTTTCTCTCAGGTATTGACATTTTGAAGTAGAATTTTTGATGAACGAACAAAGTATGAATGTGAACACAAACGAAAATAATGTCAACCTATTGTCATATTAAATGTTTGGGAATTCTTTAAAACACATAAGCTTTGTATATTTTGGAGCACGTATTTCCCAAAATGTGTTGCATTGAATACAGTACTATTCAACACCGTTACAGCTTATTCCACCTCATCAATTCTATTCATGGACTTTAACATGTGACTCTCTGTTATGTTTCTCCATTCCGTACGCCTTTTTGTTGTCATTCAGCAGATAACAGTTTTCTAAAGACGCAGAACTCTGAAACTGGATGTGCGTTGAGCATCATCATTGTCCACCTGCCTAATAATAAAATTCCTTGAATTGGCTATTTCTTGAAAAGTACAGGTCAAGTCCCAAAACATGAGTCGAATTTTGCACCATCAAATTTATCATTCATTCATTCATCTATCCATGTTTGGTTTAGTTCTCAGTTTCTATTCAATACAGTATCAGCTTATCTTTCTAACAGCTCTATTCCACCATACTCTGGCTCATAAAAGGAATACTCTTTCATGTCCTTTTCAAAAATAGAGAATTATGCCAAATTTCAATTGCATTCCTCTTTCATTACAATCTTTCTAAGGATGTTCCCATCCTTAGTTGAATACATTGAATAATTCGTTTTTTCATTCTCATTGTGAATAAGAGCATAAACCAGAAAGTACAAGTATTATTGCAATTTCCATGAATGGATGATTATATTTGCATCAATCCAAACCTAATCTATTCTATTTATAATCGTGATCTGGTACTCTGTTAATATCATTCCCTCTCACATACACTGTAAATATTCTATATCCTTTGGCCGAAGTTCCTAAAGGAGAAAAAATGATGATCATTTGAGAAACAAGGACAGTATTCAGTATTCATTGTACTGCATCAATGAAATAAGACAAAAAAGACAAAGTCAGACGGATAGTAGATTGGTTAGAAGTAGTCGGGAGGTGATAATAATAATACTGTAGAAACTGGTAAGCCCCCCGGGCTGAAGAACTTTTAGGATATTGACAAGAGATAAGATTCGTTTAGCTCTTCAAAGGTGCATTGCAAACATTGGTTCACTCAAAACGATATTGTCCTTTTAATGTGAATATTGCATACTTTAACTATCTAGTTGCAGGACTTCTTAGGCCTATGTTTTGGGCTATGAATACAGCGACCACATAATACCAATACAATTTGTAACATGTGGTTTCTTTGTCCTATTCAATAGGAAATCTAATTATAAATCACAAGATATTTTGAGGTCCTTTGTAGATTCTGATGTTACAGAACAGTTGGCAATAAATAAGATATTAAAAATAGTAAGCAAGAGAAGCATTAAAGGAAGCTATAGAAACACTGAATAAGAAACTGATTATATGAACTCAAAAAATCAATTATACGAACCTATGAACTGTGTAGTGGATGTCTATATTGACTAATATATGTTATGCTATAACAACTTACCAGGTATTTCGGAAATAAAAGGGTATGATTAATTCAAGTCTTTAGTCAGCATGTAAAGGTGTACCAGTTGATATCAATTTATTGTTATAAATTAAAGTCGTAGCTCAATAATTATGAAGAATTGTCTGCTATAATGAGTGAATCAGCATAGCAGGAAATATGGCGAGACCCACCTACTCATATAGGAAGATGGTCTTTAACTCCAAATTAAACAAACCCATTGTCCCAGTTGCACAAAAGCCTGTTGAATTTTAATCATGATTAAATGCCAAAAGAACCAATCAGGTCAGTCTTTTTTGAAAAGAAGGCGACTCTTTTAATAGCATTCAATCATGGTTAAAGTTATACAGAGCTGGATGGCTACCTGCTGGCTGTTGTTTCTCCATCTCTTTCTATTCAATACCATTTCCTATCTTCTTCCTTGTCTCTCAGTTCAATGGCTACTACTTCCTCGAAACAATGGCTTTTGTATAATTCATGAGAGAAGAATTGAAATAAATTCAGAATTATCTAACTTTTTACTGGATAATTTTATCAAAAAAGCTAAAGGAATAAGACGTTCAGAAAATTAATCTGAGTTGAATGGAAGAGAATAGTTAGAAAATAAGGGAAATGCAATTTAATTTATTTTAAAAAGTTAAAACAAATCATTTTTTAGGCCTCAAAAACTTTCTAACCCTAAAAATGTCCAACCCAAAACTTTTATTACTCCAATCAAACATTGTATGGTGCAAGGGGGCACAGCCCAACCCCAAATTAAAAAAAAATTCAACCAAAAATAATATATATATAACATTTAATATATATAACATTTTCAGGGGTGCCGCGGGCGCAGCCCCATGCTGAGCGCAAAGTGCGAGTTATAAATACTAGGCACAGGAATAATCTTAGAACTGAATTTCTACAAATTGCAAGATCTCAAAAAGGTGGTTTCACACCGGTACAAAATTATATGCCTGATTATATATAGTAATTGTTAGAGATATTTCGGTTATAGTTTCCAAAAACACAGTAAAACATATTTTTAAGGAAGAATGTTTATGTAAAATTGTTGATTTTTCAAATCAACATCCTAGATTATATGAAAAGGTAAATTTGTTCATTACTCTAAGCATCATACTACTGTATATAACCTTTTTCTATTCTCTGAAGCTTATTAATTTTGTAACTTTTAAATTCTTTATAACTTTAAATTCGTGTAACTTTGAAAGTTCAGCATGTAAAATAAAGATACCAGCATCTTTCCATCCTCCAATTGAGTTTCGTCAACAAAGGTGGTCAAGTCATATGCATTCCAGTACTTGGATGATGGTCCCTAAACATATTTTCAAGTAATGGGAATCCATTACTACTGCATTAGGCCTCCTTCATTGACAAATCTAAATATTTATCTATCTTCTATCCATTTATAAGACGAGATGGTGTCTGTCTTTCTGTCTGTTTATATGTGAGCTCATCACGCTTGAAATACTCGACTGATTAAGCTGTAATTCTTCACAAAGATGATCGTTCTGAAAATCCTTCAAGGATAAGCACTATCTACCTTCAATGCTCATATGCTTTTTTATGAAGGAAGTTTCCATTATTTAGTTTTCAACAAATCAGAAGTTATAATCATTATAAAATGTATTTTGTCTGGAATCGCAGTAGGATGTGTCCTCAACTGTCGCCTGCTGCAAGCGAGTCTCTAATTTTTGTACAGGCCCGACAGTCGAGACCAGCGACATTCGAGGCCAGCGACGGTAGAGGACTCCTGAAAAAGTGGCCTCAAATGTCGCCTGCGTTAGGCGACAGTTGAGGCCACTCTAATTTTCGTACACTCCCGACAGTCGAGGCCTACGACCGTAGAGGACTGTAAAACTGTCCTCTACGGTCGTAGGCCTCGAATGTCGTCGGTCTCGACTGTCGCGCCCCCGTGGTGACTACTGTTATTGAAATCTGTATGTACCATTACACTAATTAATTTTTTTGAGCTATTTAATAATTCTATGTATGTAATAATAATATTCAATAAGATTCTGAATGCATCAAAATTAGTGTTTCTTTTCTCTCTGTAAAACCTGTAATATGCAACTCTGGTTTGCACACAATCATTTTTTACCCATGCAGACCATTTTCGAAAGATTTATTTGACTTAGTGTATTCATGAGGTTGTTTTTATTCGTTGTTGTTGTTTTATATTGAAAATGAGTACATAAGAATTTTACTTTGTAAATTGCATTTAAAAAAAATAAATATATTTTGTCTGTCTGTCTGCATGCCGATTGTTATGAATTATGATTGCGTTACTTTTTCTCATTGCATCAACGAGTCTCCCTGACAGCCAATCTCCTACTGGTTAAGAGGGGACAGGTTGTCGGGACCGTAGACGACAACCAAGCTCCCCGTCAGCCGAGCTCCTCTCCCAGGACGCCGTCGACCAAACCACAGATCCACACTCTTTGTACGCATTGGGCCAACATGTGGATGCGGCACCAAGTTACTGGCCAGCCTTAGATAAGGTTGCTAGTTGTGATGATAAAACAGCTGTAATATTTATAATCTGTTATCTCTGTTACTAAGACACATATTTAATGTCGAATAAAGCTCGTGTTGAGTCCAATTCTATTACAATTTATTCGACATTAAAAATAAAATAAATGGGTCCGAAAAGAAAAACGAGTAAACGTCAAGATTTAGTCAGTGAAGGAGAAAACGATTCGCAAAACCAAATGCTTGGAAAAATACTGAAACCAACAGTTTTATCGATTGACCAAGATTCAGATGAAGCACCGAAAACGTGGAGACATTGGAAGGTAACATTTTTAAACTTCTTAAAAAACAGTTCAATCCCGAAAAAGGATGAATTGAATGTTTTGATCAATTATGTGTCACCGAATATTTTTGAAAGTATTTGCAATTGTATATCATTTGAAGAAGCTATAACAACTCTTGAAGAAAGCTTTATAAAACCTCAAAATGTAGTACATGCACGTTACTGCTTATCTAAAGCAAAACAAACCCATGGAGAATCAATTGATCAATTCTATAATAAACTAAAACGGCTAAGTTTACCATGTAACTTTCAAGCAGTCACGGCTGACGATAACAAAAGTGAATATATCCGAGACGCGTTCATCTCCGGATTAGAATCATCGAAAATCAGACAACATCTTTTCGAAATGAAATCGCTAACTTTGCAAGACGCTATCTCACAAGCACGAATGTTAGAGAATGCTGAAAACATTGCTAAAGAATACGAAACCAGTTCAGAATATGTTAACACAGTCCTAGCAAACGAGAATAAAAATACCGAGAAAACGACTTTAGTCCGTAATTCTTACCAAAAGAAGATTCAATGCAGATTTTGTGGCTATAATAATCATACTGATAATAGCCAATGCCCAGCAAAAGGACAACCATGCCTAACTTGTAATCGAATAGGCCATTTTTCAAAAGTATGCAGAGCACGAAACGATAAAAAAAACCAAATGGTATCTGCCACAGTAATTTCAGCAGCAAATACCAGCACTGACCTCTCAAAATGTCTTGTTCCTATACGTGTTAATGGAATAGATACATTGGCACTATTAGACACTGGGAGCACAGCAAGTTTTATAGATAAGAAACTAGTAGTACAATCGAAGATGAAAACTATGCCATATTCCAATTTGATTACATTTGCTTCAAGTGCCTGCAACACTAAAACAACTGAGTGCGCTTTGAGTGAAATATATTTCCAGAACGAAGAATATAATGATTTTCCTTTGATCGTATTGAACAAATGTTGCGCTAGTGTAATTTTGGGACACGATTTTCTAAAGAACTTTTCATCCATCACTTTTGATTTCGGTGGATCTAAAGCAGCACTACAACTGAATGAAGACAATGACGCAAGAAGGCCTACTTATGAAATTAAAAAGTGTGCTCTAGCCCAAGCTACAGTAGAACCTGTCTCATTGTTTCGTGATCTTCAACCGGACTGTCGGCCTATAATAACTAAATCGAGACGACATTCAGAAGAGGATTACTTGTTTATGATGAATGAAGTCAAACGGCTTAAAGATGCTGATATTATAGAAAATAGTCATTCTTCTTGGAGAGCTCAAGCATTTGTTACTTCAAGAGAGAACCAAAAGAAACGTATGGTGATTGACTATTCACAGACCATCAACAAATTCACGAATTTGGATGCCTATCCACTACCACTAATGGAAGAATTAGTCAATAAGGTAGCGCAATATAAAATATTCTCATCTATTGACCTGAAATCTGCCTATCACCAGATACCAATCTTGCCTGAGGAAAGGCATTTCACCGCATTTGAAGTTGGACACAAACTGTATCAATTCAAAAGAATTCCGTTCGGAGTCACGAATGGAGTAGCTGCTTTCCAGAAAGTGATTGATCAAATCATAGAACAAGAAAATTTGACATCATGTTATGCCTATTTAGATGATATTATTGTATGCGGAAGGACCCAAGAAGAACATGATGAAAATTTAGAAAATTTCTGGAGAGCAACAGAAAAATATGGCCTCACGATTAATGAAGAAAAGTGTAAAATATCTATGGAGAATTTAACCTTTCTGGGATTCGAAATTGGTCAGGGTATGATTAAGCCCGATCCAGATCGATTGAAACCACTCCTTGACTTACCAGCTCCAAAAAATCAGAAAGAATTGAAGCGTGTCCTTGGAATGCTTGCACACTACTCCAAATGGATAAAAGAATTTTCAAAAAAGATCCATCCACTTGTGCATAATACTCACTTCCCGTTGAATGAAGAATGCAGAAATATATTTGAATCATTAAAGAAAGAAATAGGATCTGCAGTTCTAGTGCACATTGATGAAAAAGTCCCGTTCACTTTGGAAACTGATGCCTCAGATTACGCTATTGGAGCAGTATTAACACAGAATGAGAGACCAGTGGCGTTTTTCTCAAGAACTCTTTCCACATCTGAAACTAGGCACTCTGCAGTGGAAAAAGAAGCTTATGCCATTGTGGAATCAATCAGGAAATGGCGACATTACTTACTTGGACGAGAATTTACACTTATCACAGACCAGAAATCAGTTTCATTCATGTTTAGTAATAAACAAACCAGCAAGATTAAGAATGACAAAATCCAACGATGGCGCCTTGAATTGTCAGAATATAAGTTCAATATAATTTATAGAGTTGGAAAAGAGAATATACCAGCAGATACACTATCAAGAGTCTGTGCCACTGTTGGATGCCATACAGATATAAAGAAACTGATAAAAATTCATGAGGACCTGTGTCATCCAGGAGTTACTCGACTCCATCATTGGACCAAAACAAAGAACTTACCATATTCAATAGATGATGTAAAAGAAGTATGTTCCAAATGTATTACATGTTCTGAAATGAAACCACGCTATGCCAAAGGAACTGGCCGCCTTATCAAAGCAACTCGACCATTTGAACGTCTTAATATGGATTTCAAAGGCCCACTACAATCAAGTTCAAGGAACAAGTATATTTTAGTTCTTATAGACGAATATTCCAGATTCCCATTTGCCTTCCCCTGTCCTGACATGACTACTAATACAGTAATAAAACACCTTACATCACTATTCTCTCTTTTTGGTGTACCGTCTTACATACATTCCGATAGAGGAACATCGTTTATGTCATCAGCTTTGAAAAATTTCCTACTATCAAAAGGAATTGCCAGCAGCAGAACATCGCCCTATAATCCAGCCGGTAATGGGCAAGTCGAACGGTACAATGGAGTTATATGGAAAAGTGTGATGCTAGCCCTAAAATCGAGAGGTTTGAACAACAGTCACTGGGAACAAGTTCTCCCCGATGCCCTTAACTCTATTCGTTCCCTATTATGCACAAGCACCAACTGCACACCACATGAGCGGATGTTTTTACATGCAAGAAACTCAAGTAATGGAAAACCATTACCAACCTGGCTATTGACACCTGGACCAGTATGGTTGAAGAAGATGACAAAAAACTCAAAACAAGAATCGCAAGTTGAAAAAGTTGAATTAATCGAGAGTAACCCTGAATATGCGTTTGTTCGCCACAACGACGGCAGAGAATCGACAGTCTCACTTCGCCAGCTCGCCCCATACCCCACGAGTGCCGATTGATATTAAGGGGGGAAGATTGTGATGATAAAACAGCTGTAATATTTATAATCTGTTATCTCTGTTACTAAGACACATATTTAATGTCGAATAAAGCTCGTGTTGAGTCCAATTCTATTACACTAGTGATGAAAACAAGAATGTGAAATTGAGACAAAGTAACTATACCTCTCAAGTACCATACTTGTAAGCTGTCATCCCATTACAGCAATCAGTATACCAAGCTGTCCCCTCCCCCCACCACAACAAACTTCTCTCTTCACACCTACAACATAACACAAAAGAATACATTCAAGTACTGTGAAATTAGTTATCCGATTTCAATGAAGCTAGTAATTGATCATATGTACAATGTGAACGCTTTAAAATAATATTATTTGAAAAAATGTATCTAGATTAGATTAATGGAATTCAATTGGATAAGGTTTTTACTGAGGGTGATGACCACATTCGACACACACTTGTGCTTGAGTAATGGCTACTAACTACCAAATAATTGTGGAGGATTGAGTAACGCTTTAAAAATTGATAAATCAATTCAAATCGTGAACGTATGTATTCTAAAGTTTTATCCAGATTTATTAATTGGAATAAAATTTACTGGTAAAAGATTTTTTTTGGTGAGAGCAATGTCCTCAAGTGTTCAAGTGTCACAGACTATTGCTAATAGGTAAGAAGATAAGATAAGATCATAGTTTTATTCAACACAGTACATTTCACAACCTACAGTTGCATTTGATAAGTCTTAATAAGTTCACAATATTACAAGCACATATGGAAGACTGTTATTTTTATTTATTCATTTTCTTTACATACAAAGGCTCACAGAGATCCATAAAGAGCCATATATTTACACAATTAAATGAAACAACAATTCAACTTATATACATTATGAAATATTGTAAATAAAGAAAAGAAAGCAAAAAGCATTTACACAGTTGAAATAATCAAATTAATTACATTCATATAAAGAAAAATGTGAAAAGAGAGTTCCAGCCAGAGTTTACAAAACAATTAATCTCAAAAACGAGCGTCTTGTCTTATGATAGATTCAGTTCACAATGTTTCTTATATTCATTGAATGAGTTCGAAAAAGGATCAATGTGTTCATTCAAGCTATTAAACTAGTCGTAAGGTTTTATAAAGAAATGAGTTGTAATGATGGTTTGTTCTAGCAAAGGGAATCTCGAACAATATATTCCTTCTAGGTCTTGCATATGGTACACTGAAATTAATTCGGCTGATAAAATATGGTAAATGATTTAAAATATTATATAACAACAATAGGGCATTTAATGATCTTCGCACCTGCAATGACCGGATATAAAATAAGGATTTCAATTCACTAGTTGGAAAATTGAATGGACAGAAGATACTGAATTTCTTGATGAAAAGGTGTCTTAGAAATCTATTTTGAATCTTCTCAATTTCGTAGCTATCAGTTACATTAGCAGGACCCCACACCATAGATGCATACTCAAGTTTACTCCGGACCAGTGCATTAAACAGTTTTATACTTACATCACAACTAGTAAAAGGTTTTGAATTACGAGGTATAAAACCAAGTAGCCTATTAGCACTGCTAAGAGTGTGATTAAATTGGTCTTTAAAATCAAGAGTCGAGTCCATCAACACTCCAAGATCTCGAATGCAATTGACATACTCTAGATTAATGCCTGCTAATGAGTAAGCGTAACGATCATAATTCCCCTGTCTCGTGTAAACCATAAACTTGTTTTCGAGATATTTAATTTGAGTTTATTTCTACGACACCATAGATGGACTCTATCAAGATCCTGTTGTACCTGAGCACAATCTTCAACACTCCTTATTAATTTATACAATTTTACATTTGCCAGTACGCCTCTGGCAGTTGAATGAGTAACATCGATTGTTAACAGCTCCGTGTTATTAACCAGTTTTTTATCAATTTAAATCATTATGCAGTGTTCAAAATGTGACAGTGATGTTCCGGAACAGGACCTTATTTTTTGTTGTGTTTGTAAAAAATATTTACATTTCGTGTGTAAACTTATTAACGAAAAAAACTTTCGTAAAATGTCAAATGACACTAGAAGTAAATGGAAATGTATAGTGTGTAAGTCGGTGGCAGTAGCGGGTAAACAGCAGAAGCAGATAAGCAGTGCAGACGGCGCCAGTGCGGGTGACAAAGCGGCATTGTCTACTGTGGTTGAGGCGGGGGTCGCGGTGTCAACACAGAGTGCCGCCGCTCCGTCTACCTTCACTTCTACTAGTAGTAGGCCTACAACTACTCTCTCACAGGCTGACCTTCAAGCGATCGGCCAAGTTGTTAAACAGCTGATTCAATCGGAGTTGCCGCCAGATTTCAAAACTGACTTCGCTGAGTTTAAAAAATCGATTCAATTCATTTCGGAGGAATTTGAAAGTTTCAAAAATGATTTAACATCCATCAAGCTGGAGAATGAAAAAATTAAAAAGGACAATGAAAAATTGAAAAGTGATAATGAAAAACTGAAAACAGATATTGCGGACCTACAATCTTAGGTCTCTTCTAGAGATAATATTGTGGTTACCGGAATAACAGAAACAAATAACGAATGTGTCAATGAGGTTTTTAATATGCTTTCAAAAACGATTGGAAGTGAGTTAACTGCTAGAGACATAAGTGTTGCTCATCGCCTTCCCAGTAAGAAGAAAGAAAGCATCAAACCGATAGTAATTAAATTCGTACGTCGTCAAGATAAGATGTCATGGATGGGTCATTTTCGTCTAGCATCTTCGCAGGACAATAGTGGGGCTGGTATATCGGCGAAAAACATTTCAGCTGTTCTACCTGAAACAAGGGTGATGGCTTACGAACATTTGATACCTTCAACGCTTGAACTGCTAAATACGACCAGAACAATCGCTCGGGAGAAAGGATATCGCTTTGTGTGGGTACGTGATGGTAATATTCTTGTCAAAAAAGACGAAACCAGTAAGAATGTTTTACATATTAAAAGTGATGTGGACCTTTCTAAGATGTAAGTACTAAAGACTTGTTTAACAATGAACAGTAAAATAATTTTATTATGGACATTTTTGAAAATTTAGATGAATTCGATGAAGTTGAGACATTATGTTTGAATAACTCTAATGATTATTACAATATTATTTCTAATCAACCCAGTGTAAATTTTGATATAATTCATAGTAATATCAGATTCATTGGGAAGAATTTAGACGAGTTCTGTTTAGAATTTGCTAATGTATTGCCATTTATAGACATGATTGTATTATCTGAGACGGGTCACCAAGGTGTTAGGCCCATAGGGTGTGATATACCTGGTTTTAATCAGTACTATTCAATGAATCACACAAATAGAAATGGGGGTGTAGTAGTTTACTTGAAAAAAGATTATGATCATGTTCATGTGCGGGAATGCACAATAGTTGGGGCTAGTTGTCTCGTGATAGAGCTGAAAATTTTTGAGGAGGAGTGGGTTATTGTTTGTGCTTACAGATCACCTAATGATAATTGCCAGGACTTTGTTAACTCTTTAGCTGAGCTGCTTTCGAATTTAAATTTAGGAAAAAATATTATATTTGTAGGAGATATAAATATTGATATCTTGAATAATAGAAATAACATCCACACTGAATCTTATTTGAATTTATTGAACGAAAATGGGCTTATATCTTATGTGAATTGTTTTACAAGGGTTCCATTTCAGGGAACACCTTCGTGTTTAGATCATTATTTCGGTAATGTTCACACTAATAAGCACATTGAACCCATGGTATTGAAGACTTGTATTACTGATCACTATGTTACTTCTCTTAGGGTTCGTTGTGAAATAGACTTGACTAACAATGCTGCTCAGTTGCCACTTGTTGCCACCAGGCTCGATTATGATAGGCTTTTGTCTCTTATCCAGTCTGAGGGCTGGCAGTCTGTATTTTCTAGTAGGGATGTTAATGTTTCAACAGATAACTTTGTAGCAACTCTACAAAGCTATATTGAAAAATCCACTATAAATGTAGCCAAATCTAGTTCGAGGTTTAAAAAAATCAAGCCATGGATTACTCAAGGTTTAGTATTTTCTATTAGAAGAAAGCAAGCTCTATTTAACAAATGTAAAAAGGAACCATTCAATTTAAATCTGAGAAATTATTTTAGAAGTTATCGAAATAGATTGACAGTCCTTATTAGAGAAGCTAAACGATTGTATTATAGCAGAAAAATTGAGGAGGCTGGAAATGATGTAAAACGGACTTGGAATGTAGTTAGGGAGGTAGCTGGTTGTAAAATAAGGAAGGAGTGTTTGGAAGAAATTGAAATTGATGGTAATGTCTATAGTGCTAGGGATAATCCCAATATATGTGCTAATGCTTTTAACGATTTTTTCATCTCTATAGGAGAGAAAATGGTACAAAATATTCCTAGTGAGCCTGGTGACGATTTGCAACCAGACAATCCCCACAATCCGCAAGATTATTTTACTTTTCAATATGTATCAGAGACTGAGGTTGTGGAGGCGATCGAGAGTCTTAGAGGTGCATCTGGGCCTGGTCATGATGGCATTACTGTATCTGTTTTAAAATCTGTTAAAAGTATTGTTGCCTCTCCACTCAAACACATTATTAATGTAAGTTTTGAACAAGGTATTTTTCCAGATTCTTTTAAAACAACTGTAGTAAAACCAATATTCAAATCACAAGACAAAAGGAAAATTACCAACTATAGACCTATAAGTTTACTTTCGAATTTGGCTAAAATAATTGAAAAATGTGTAAAGAGACAGCTACATAAATTTTTGGAAGTGAATAATATTCTGTCAAAAAATCAATTTGGTTTTAGAGAGGGGATGGGAACACAGGAAGCAATTGCTGCTTTTGTTCAAGAAACAATCTTAAACTTGGATGTAGGTAGGAGACAAATAGCTATTTTTCTTGATCTTGCAAAAGCCTTTGATACAGTTTGCCATGATCGTCTACTTGATTGTCTCCGTAGCCTTGGTCTTGAGGATGTGGCACTGGGATGGTTTTGCAGTTATTTAAAGAATAGGCAACAATGTGTTAGAGTCAATAACACTGTTAGTGAATATAAATCTGTTAAAATGGGAATCCCGCAGGGAACAGTGATTGGACCTTAATTTAATCAATGGGAAAATATTGTCATTTGCAGACGATGCAGTTTTAATTTTTCATGAAGAAAACTGGGCTAGCACATATGACTCAGCTGCTAGGGGACTGGGAGAAGTAAAAAAATGGCTTGATAGAAGAAAACTGACTCTGAATTTGTCCAAAACAAAATACATCTCTTTTTCCTTGAATATACAGAATCAGCCAGTTAATATGTCACTTGTTTTGCATTCTCCAAATTGTCTTAGTCATGTAGATTTAGGGTGTTCAGTTAATTGTAATAAAATAGAGAAGGTTAGCAGTATCAGATATCTTGGAGTAATGGTTGATCAGCATTTAAAGTGGGATGTACATTTGTCGCAGCTTACTACACGATCTAGAAAACTTATTTATTTATTTGTGAAATTACGTTCTGTTTTGCCTATGAAAGTCATGAAGATGGTGTATTATGCACTGGCACAGTCATTGCTCCAATATGGTATTGTGGGTTGGGGTGGTGCATATACAAATGTTCTAAAACCAGTAAAAACAATACAAAATTTAATATTAAAAATTATTCTGAAAAAGAATAGAATGTATTCAACAAGATTGGCTTTTTTGGAATTTTCAGTTCTACCGATTAGACAGATATACCTGAAACACATCATATTATATTATAAGAAGCTATCACTTTTTCATTTCATTAATAGAACGGATTGTGCTATTACAAGACGGGAGGAGTCAGGTCTGGTTACTGTTCCTAGATTATTGACTACTGCTGGTCAGCGTAGCTTCATATATTTATCTCCATTATTTTTTAATATTCTTCCAAGTAATTTGAGAGGTTTACTCGCCCAAAAAAACTTTGGACTACATTTGAAAAAGTATCTGGTTAGCTCTCATGGCTGGGATAGTGCCGAGAATTTCTGGATTACATTAGTATAGTAATTATTCCAATTGAATAGATTTCATTTTGTACCACATCTTATATCATGTTATACACTAGGCTAGGCAATATCAGGTCATTATTATAATTTATTATAATTTACAAATTTTGTTGCATCTAACACATATTGTATGTAAATATATTGATCTATTATAGCATCACTGATTTATCTTGTTTATTGAAAGGATTTGATTTTAGTTGTTAATGTATATACTGTAATGTTAATTAATAATAAGTAAGTAGTCAAAGTACGGCTGCTCCTTCCCCAAGCTCGAGCTTGCTCTTTTGGGGAAGTAGTTCCTTATGTTTATTTGTATTTCCTATTGATTCATTTTGTTGTTATATTTCTAAATTGTGAATTATTGTAATGCTTTTTCAAGGAATAAATAAATAAATAAATAAAAAAAAATAAATACATCATCTGCAAACACTATAGTGAGGTCCACGTTATAATGACAGTATTTGATCAACTTTGGTTTCGCTATCCTTGTCTTTCATTCGACAAAGCCGGTAGCTCTAACCTTTTCTACCTGCACACTGTTGCCAAATCGGTATTGACTGTGAAGAAACGTGATGAACCATCAAAGTATTCTCAATTATGAAAATGTATAATTGATTATTATTACAAGAATCAGCAATTAATAATCAGATATACCGGAATGACTTTAGTCATAGCCTTCTAATATAGAAGGCACTAGTGACTGAAAATCGGCAACACTGTAGTCCTATCTCTTCCACTGACTTGAGTCAGCCGACGCCAGAGAGACAAATTTAAAGAGGAATAAGACAATGCGACGGGAGTTCGTCAAGTACCTATTTTCACCAGTCCTTGAGAGACTGGAAGAAATCGGAAGTTGAGCCATTCAAGTTTCCACAGCATCAAGTTTTCGTTACAGGCTGATAAATAACGTTGTATAACAGATAACGTTGCACACTAGTTAGGTATTAGCATAGAGAAAATATATTATAATAAGATATTCCATGGTATAGGTAGTTTATGTTCAGAATTTCAAGCCGATTTTTTATCAATGAAAATTAAAATATTTAGTCTGATTTTTACGGTAATATTGGCGTATGAAGGAGGCTCTTTTTTCCTTTTATATTATCCTTGAAATGCAAAATTCCCAAAAACCTTGTATATACGTCGACGCGCAATTTAAAAAGGTATGTACCTTTCAAATTTCATGAAAATCTATTACCGCGTTTCGCCGTAAATGCGCAACATATAAACATTAAGAGAAATGCCAAACCGTCGACTTGAATCTTAGACCTCACTTCGCTCGGTCAATAATAGGATTATTACTGTTTTGGCCGAGTAAGAATGGCACAGTATGAGAGACTACCAGCGTCACATAGCTTCACAAAAATGAAATTCTAGGACTATCGGCTTGAGCAAACAGTAAAAATTGTAACATAAACGCCCTATATCATAGGATATCTTCTTGTGCCATCTTTTCGCTATGGTATTGCCGAGAAATAAGTTGAAGGGTGAAGGTAAGGTTTTTGCTTTTAAATGGCAATATGCTAGTATATTATTCAGATTTATCAGAATTCAACGTACGGTAATATATGTACTGGACTTTTTGAAAGCAAATGATTCGAACTCAAGAACCTGGTGGTCGAGATAGAGTTAAAGTAACTTAATGTAATCCAGATAAATTATTTCGTGGTATGAGTGAGGCGGTAAAAGTTTGCAGAGCGGCTTATCTCGATCTCCATCTTTATCTATTACCGTACTCTTACTTATCTGTAATAGCTATAGTTGTCTATAGTTATATCTGTAATACTTATAGCTATATTGAGGTCCACGTTATAATGATCTCAGATTGTAGAGCACAAATTTACGCCCAGAGGGATTTTGAATTATACATCTAAATGGTAACAATCGGTAGATATTGTTGATCAAAATCTAAAATTCATCAGAAATTGATTTTCTCTTCAAATTTCACTCATTTTTGAAAAATCATAAATCAGTACTTATTGGAGATAGAGAGTTCCGAATGATCTCATTTTATTCAGATTTTCATATACTAGAAAAAAGGAGGGAGCAAATTTGTCTGTCCGATCATGAGATTTGGCAGAAATAACTCAAAACTGGAAAATGAGCTGAAAATACGAGATGTTTGGGCCACCCTGTATGTAGCACAAGGATATTTTGCAAGAAATTGGTTCTGGACTTCTCTTATGTACCCTAATATATTAAAAAATCAGAATTACAATATAAATTGCAAGCACACCCCTTTTTTATGTCTATATTGACTGGACTATTAGGGATACTTGTTTGGTTATTAACATATCCCATAGTACCAATTTTTCAAACTTTTCAACCCCATCAGACTATACGGTAAACGTTTTCACACAGATATCTCGCCGACACAAGAAAGGATAGAATTTACTCTGATGAACAGTATTAGAGGACGCTGTGGTTTATAACTGCGCCAAGTCTATGTTCACAGAAAGTCTACTAGTAATAAATTATGAAGAAACAATGTCTAACCTTGAGAATATGGAGGCCCGATTTGCATGGCGATGGCATGCTAGCACACCATCTTGTTCTCGCGAGAAAAACTGAGAGTAGAACTGGGCATCACTGTTGGCAACTCTGAGCAGAAGGAGCAGAGCTCTTGCTTGTGTCTCCTCACTTGCTTCACCTGCAATCAATTTATTTATTTCCATTTATAATTTTTTATTTATTCAATTTAGTTAATTAATTCAACACATAAAAATACAATGAGAGAAAACAGTTTACAATGAATAACTGTTACAATGAATATAACCATAAAAAATCAAGGCATAAGAAGAAATACCATGGTATGGATTGTTTAGTCAAAATTTCTAGCCGATTTTTCGAAACTCAAGCCGATTACTGTTGACTACTGTCTGTTTTAGCCGATTTGTGCGGTTACGAATGGCACAGTATGAGAGACTACCTAACCAGCGTCATGTAGCTTCACGCACAGCAACTACTACGACTTTCGGATTGAGCATTAGCAGACTGAGGCTTAACCCTTAATTACTAGGCTCGGTGAAAAATCACCCAGGGCTTGAGAAATTTCGGTGCTCTAGGTTGGCAACGATGCCTACAGATATAAATATAGTTCTTTGTTTGTGTCCCTGTGCTAGTTCTACTGTACTGTGACTCCCTGGGTGATTTTTCACCCAGCCTAGTAATAGTGTGAGTTTTTCAAATATTGAATGAATTTGTCATGAATTTTTTTTAGGAAATTGACTATTATCATAGCCACCTCTAATACAAGGCCGCGGCCCACGATATTGCAACGTCTCAGTGTAGGCCTAGAATCTAATACACGATTTATTGAAAAAAAAAAAAAAAAATACCAGCTGATCTTTTTCACCAATCATTTATTAGATTCTAGGCCTACACTGCGACGTTGCAATATCGTGGGCCGCGGCCTTGTATTAGAGGTGGCAATGCTATTATACAATCATTAATTTGTTTGAAAATATATGAAGAATAAAGATATAATTTGTAGAAAATGGTTGTGCATCTATTATTTTTTTGTTGATCTACCAGAAATCATCATCAAATTTTTCAGAAAAACAGACATATTTTTAATTATGAAAAAAGATATTAAAAAATTGGCAAGATACGTTGAAATATTCTTCAAATAATAGATCATGAGATTCATTATTCATAAATAGGAATATAACTTCAAAAAAGTGAAATAAAAAATAAGAAAAATATGGGTGAAATCTCACCCAGCCTAGTAAGAGAGGTTGGGGAAGAAACCCTAGTAATTAAGGCTTAATCCTGTGTTTGGGGGGTATCCGCCCCCAGAAGGACCCGCACCATCCTTGCTCAACTGAGATCGGGCTACTCTGTGATTGTAAACAGTTGCATGTCCAGAATCACTGATGGTGTGAGTGATTCATGTCCCGACCCCACAGCACAGAGCATCTTTTCAGCTGCCCCTCGAAGCCGACACTACTGACAGCCGCCAGCCCCTGTGGGGTGGCCCGCTTCCTGGGCCTTGAGACGGAGGAGGAGTGAAACAACAGGGTTCCCCAAGCTGCTACAACAACAACAACTTTCGGATTGAGTTGATAGTGAAATTTAGAACATGTTGATCCCTGGACCAATTAAGCGGCCCATAGACGAACGAACAACTTGGTTGGCAACCCAGTTGCTAAAATGCTAAAAAGCATTTTTAGGCCTCATTTCACAGTAAACGAAAACTAGGTTTGAAAGGCAGTTGGGTTATTCAGTGGCAGTTATCTAGTAGGATGATTTTAAAATGGTTCTGTAATATAATTGTTTAATGGTTTAGAATCTACTGTTGCTCAAATCCAGGTTATTTCAATAAATCAAGCCTTTTCACTTATCCCAGTAATAGTAAACCAGGGAGCAGAATCTCAAAACACAATACAATTTGTTTGTATGCTGAGTAACAATTATTAAGTTTTGACTAAAATAAAAAATGAAAACTTTTATTGAGCTTAAACAATTTGTTGGAGGAATTTTTATTTGAAGTAGCCTACCTATTTCTTCAACTTCTTAAGTGAAGGCTAATCGTTCTTGTTTTTCTTTTAATGTTGTTCAGGTTAAAAGGTTTATCGTTCTTGTTCTTCTATTAAATGTTGTTCAGGTTAAAAGGTTTATCGTTCTTGTTCTTCTTTTAATGTTGTTCAGGTTAAAAGGTTAATCGTTCTTGTTCTTCTATTAAATGTTGTTCTCCTATAAAAACATTAAAATTTTGTGTAAACAATAAATCTGTAATGTAACACTTTTTCATAAGCTTGTTTTTATAAAGCATAGACCTGTTAAAAAATGGAATATATGCTCTAAACTAAATGAAGGATTATACATAAGCCTTCTTTATTCATAACCAGGTTATATTATATAAAAGCCTTATTTATTCACAACCAGGTTCGTCACATAGTTACTATAGTTCAATAAAAGATATCGCTCATTTTCTGTGAATGTCGAGTGTAAACGCTACAGCAGCAGAGCTGATCGGGAAATGAAGTTGGCAAAAGCAGGTTGACCGTCTGTGGGAAACAGTGGCCAACCAAGTTGGCAACTAGGTTGCCAACCAAGTTGTTCGTCTATGGGCCGTTTTAAAGCAGCAGGCAATGAAAGTGACCAGTACAGTCACAGTGACAATTTATTCCGATGAGCCGTGCTGAGTGAGAACAGTCTAATCAGTATTCTCCAAAACCAGGATATAGTTGGCTTCATCAAATCACCGAGAACCAGCCGTAATTATTGGTGTAGAAGTAGAAGACATGTATAGTGAGGCCCAAGCTATAATGGCAGTATTTGATTACCGTAACATTTGTGTTGCTATCCTTGTATACAGAATGGCCCATAAGTCAGTTGACAAATATGCATCTAATCAAATAATACACAACAGAATGCAATACATGTATTATTAATTGAAGTTGGAATGATGTATTTGATGTAATCTAACCCAATATGTGAAGAATATTCTTGTTTTTAGATCCTCAAGATATAAGATTGTTGTAAACTGATTGGTTTGGTTTGTAACAACAGCTGACCTGAAAAATTGCAAGCGTCAACTGACTTATAGGCCACCTGTATATCATTCGACAAAACAGATAGAGTTATCTATTTCTAGCTAATAGAGCTATCTGCTTAGTCCAATGACAAACAAGGATTATCAATTAATCATAGTAAAAAATATAACATTTTAAATATTACCGCTTTACTTTAAAAGAGAGCTCAACAGATTTTGTCAATTTTTCATGCGTTTTGTATGTAATTAAGGATTATTTTTTTAAATGTTGCGTTTGTCTATTATAGACTTATTTTACATATTTCTCTTCGAAATTAAATTTTCTAAAAGTTCTTTGAGAAAATATTTTGTGTTTATTGTACATTTAACATAGTAAATCTTAACCTTAAAGGAACAACAAGTTCCTTCACATCAAAAGAAGAAAAAAAAGTCCAATTAACATAGGTCTGAAAATGCTTGGTTACCAAGTTATACAGGGTGAAAGATTTCGTCTAAATTTCAGTTCCCCTGCCGAAACGATGCCCTACGGGTATTTGTTGGCTGTTAATTAAGATGTAAAATTTAGCGTACTTTATGTAAAATGAACTGAAAAATTGAATAAAAGCGTTCTCAGACCTGTAGCTACAGTAATTTTCAAGATGTGTGACGAAATACGCGATTTACGTTTGAGAACGCTTTTATTCAATTTTTCAGTTCATTTTACATAAAGTACGCTAAATTGTACATCTTAATTAACAGCCAACAAATACCCGTAGGGCTTCGTTTCAGCAGGGGAACTGAAATTCAGACGAAATCTTTCACCCTGTATAACTTGGTAACCAAGCATTTTCGGACCTATGTTAATTGGACTTTTTTTCTTCTTTTGATGTGAGGAATCACGCTATGACTTATGGGCAACTTGTTTCAGAACACCCTGTATAGTGAGGTCGACGTTATAATGGCAGTGGAGATTGGAGAAAGATAGGAAAACAGCATAACCGATGGTGCACCTGTTTTGAATAGACAACACTATAAAACCTGATACTTTCAGGCTGATTCCTGAATTGAATAGGTGCCACTGTCTTGATAACTGATACTGGTATATCTGATTTAATATAAACTGTCCATTCTTGTTTGAAATAATAAATTACATTTTATTCGACGAAAAAAATATTTTTCAATGATTGAATAATACATTTTCAAAATCGAGATTAAATATGTTGTTAATAGAATATATTTCTAAATAGCTAAAAACGATCTGGTAACGTAGCAGAGCTAGAAAAGGATAGCACTATCTGCTTTGTCCAATGATATACCAGAATAGTAACACCAATGTCAATCAAATACTGCCATTATAACGTGAGCATCACTATGGTGATTATGAAATTCAATTGTTTTTTCTTTTAGTATGTTACCATTACAATGAAAAATAAAACCAGCTATTAATTAAAGATACGTGATTATGGTCTGCCATGTATCACTCACCTAGATATTGAGGATTAGTTGATGTAATGAAACGCTGAAACTGTCTCATCAGTTGCGCAATGAAGTTCTGTTTGGATAGAGTGAGACACTTCTCATCAGAGTCCTGACACAACCAACCCAAGTCTTTGTATGCAATAAACACAGTCCGACAATTCCGCTGAGAATAGCGCTGGGTCGCCATTTTCTTCATTAGGACAGCTGTAAATAATAAATGAAGAAATAAGTAAATTGTTTTTCCATGAGAGGTTAACATAATATAGCCTATGACATGATATTTTTTTTTAAATTTGATACCAAAGATGACAATAAATTCTTGAGAAAGCTTCAACAAATTTGAGAATATAATTTCCAATACTATGTTGACGGTATAAATATTGAGAAAGATTAGATTTGATAGTCTAATAACAACATCAGTTAACATATCTCTCTCACTCTCTATCTCTTTCTTTCTAGGATTGTGTGGCAGTGAGGACCTCCAGTCCAAACTCCACCCTTAATAAACACAAATATTTAAATCCAGGATTATTATACAACTTGCTGTCATCATAAGAATGTAATAGAATCATTTACTGTAGCTTGAAAATAATTTGTAAATCAATACATATTAACTATGTTACCATAGATGACGAGCCTAGTAAAAATTGATGGATAAAGTCTACCGTATCTATTTATTTCACTCACTCACTCTCTCTCTCTCTCTACCTCTCAAATTCCGGACGTGTGTTGATAGAAAGGATATTATTTACGGATAATAAATTACGGTGTACTATTCTGGGGGAAACAGTCCACACATGGAAAGAATTTTACTTCTACAGAAACGAATTATAAGGACTATCTTCAGGCAACCATACCTTGCCCACTGCAAACCCTTGTTTGTGGAGGCTGGCATTTTAACACTACCTGCACTGTTTGTTTTGGAGGCATGTTTGATGACTAGAAGGAAGCCAGATATTTTTTTGAGCAATCAGCAATATCACCACTACAACACCAGACCAAGGAACGACACTCATGTGTCAGTGATACGATCTAGACTGACCCAATATGGACCCAAATACATCTGCGCTAGGATATACAACTGCTTGCCAAATGAATTGAAGACATTGGAAAACTTGAGTCAATTTAAAAATGAACTTAAAATCACACAACTTAATCCTCACAACAAGACCATATTATAGTTTACAAGAATACTTTGAGGAAAGAATCTCACCAAACCGACACCAGGTTCCATAAGGAAATTCAGCTCTACTATATGATGAATAATCTGACGACCACGGCGCAAACGCGCTTCCAGTAGGAGAACAAGTATTTTATAGCCTTTTTGGAGAGATTCAGGTTTATTGATGTAATATAAACGGTTCATTCTCGTTTAAAATAATCAATTATATTTTATTAAGCAATAAATTACATTTTTCAACAATTTCATAATGGATTTTTATAATTAAGATGAGATATTTTGTTAATTAATAATTAATTCTACATTGTTAAAAGACGATCTGGCAACAAAGCAAAGCGAAAAAGAGATAGCGCTATCCACTTTGTTGAATGATAGACAAGGATATAAAATACCATTACCAATCAAACACTGCCACTATAACGTGGACCTCACTATACAGAGATATTCGGAGAATTAACAAAACGTCCAATATTTACTTGAAATTCGAAAATTTACAAGTTGGTCAATCAATGGGAAATTGTCAAAGTCAACCCTACTTCCATGCATCTTATTGCAGCTTAACAGCTCCAATTTATCATAATAATTAAATTAGTTATTATAAATGTAGATTTGGAAAATAAAATTAGTTTTTGATTATAAAATGTCAAATTTCAATATTAATATTTATAAACGATCTACAGCTGGCAGTTTGGTGCAACTGCGTAACAGTCACATATAAGAGACCTGGAACTAAAATTTTCATCATTGTGTCATTGCGTCTCTTACTGATAGCCATCTCGCTCGCTCTCGAATTCGCTGTTATTGTTTATCTTTGTTGTTAGTTCTTAGTTCTTAGTTATAACTTAGTTTGGTGTTCTAGTAGTTTAGCTGTAGTTTAAGTGTAGTTTTAGTTATAAGTTTAGTTTAGTAATTTTCGGACCTACCTGCCATTTAATTGTTTAGCTCCGATATCAAGGTTAGTAACTTTAACCTATTTTCAAGTTTTTGTCAAGTTGTCAAAGGCTCACCAAGTTCAGTTTTAAAATGCACAATATTTTTTAACTTACTCATATTATACATTGTATGCCCATTTCGCCAGTACTTTTTGCTTATAAGGAACCTTATATTTTTTCCCATTCAGCTCACAGTTAAAATCAGTGAGTTTTACCCATAGGCCTATAATAATTTTTCAAAAATAAAATTGAATTAAATTCTTTACTATTGATTTATCATAATCGATTCTAATAGGCTACATTGGTAACATATTCTATAATAATAGCCCTTTTTCAACAGTTTATAATTTCACAAATTAGAAATTTGTTCAGTTCAAGGTCAATAAGTAGCCTATATAAACTATCTATCTTATTTTCATACTTTACAGGTTCTGTGTTTCATAATTACTAGGCCTATTACAATTACCTAACACTTCATAATTTAATTATTTTATTAGATTGGTTTAATAATAACAGTGACTGACATTAATCATGCAATTAACTTTTGAAAGTAGGGTTTTTAATTTCTACTATTTTCTTCTACTAGGTCAAGGTACCTAGCTTCAACCCATACTCTATAATCCAACAATAATTATTAAAAAACAGTGGAATTGTTAATCTTTTGATCCACCACTAATATTAGGCTACTAATACTTTGAAACCATGTTTTATAATAATAGCTCTTAATTTATCAAAACTCTATAACTTAATTCAGTTTCAGATTCGTGATTAAATCTGAATAAATTATTCATATTTTGATTCCAGTCATTTAGAAGTAATCTTTTGTAATTTGTTTGCTTCAAATGTCATAGATACTGACATTTTAACTTATCTCATTGAATTTAAATTTGAAATACTCTCATCGGTAGAGTACTTGAGAACAATTATTTGAGTTTCATCTTAACACATATAATGGATACCTAATTTTAATCACACAATATAAATATTTTAATTATCTACTGTAGCCTACACAATATAAATTTCTAAAGAAATCCATTCAATCTATTAATAGGCGTTATTTATGTTGATATTGTAAAAAACAGAGTAAGTATCTTACCTCTCATGGAAAGAATAGTTGATTCTCAAATACCGGTAGTTTTGAATCCAACAATACAAAATCACACTAGGCCTAGGCTACAATATAGTTTCACGACATAAGTTAGTAACTTGCAATATATAATTAAACGGACGTCACCACATCAAAGAATGTGAATATCTTTTTACTTTAAAGTTTTATGAAATATGATAGTAATATAATTAACTTGAAATATGCATAAACTCTTCTTTACTAATTCACAACACTACACTACATACAGATTCAAAATAAACAACTGAAAAGAAAATGAGAGGTTAGTCAGGTTACCTTGAACTTGAACTTGATATTAAATCAAAATGGCATTGAATGGAAAAATAACTCTCGGTCTCAATCAGCACAGTATTGCACATGCGCTGGTAACGATTTTTTCCCGTTCCATTCAGTCATCTTTCAATCTAACGCTCTTTGTGATGATGTTTACCGAGCACCGTGACTGGAGCCAATCCTCATTCTATTTTAATGATATTATAATTTAATGATGATTTATCATTGAATTCAATATAACTAACTGAACATAGTAAAAGTAT
>NW_024090414.1:0-36630 GCF_014356525.2 Nilaparvata lugens
GGAAAAAGTCTAGACGGAAGGACTTCTAGCTCGCAAATGAAACAGTTCTGCTACTATATTTCTTAATATTTCAAAACCGAAGTGGAACTGATATTAATAGACCGTTTTCTAAAAAAAATTAGGTCTCTAATACTTTACTTCATAATGTTTCAATACCGAGGTGGGACTATTTGATATTAGACCGTTTTCCAACACACATTAATGACTCTGCTAAACAATCTTGTGTCAATACCGAGTGATCGAACTCTTAAAAATCATTGAACCGCTTCGCAACAAAAATTAAGGATTCTGCAACTATATTTTTTATAATATGTCAATACCGGGATGGGACTGTTTAATATCATTAGTCCGTTTTCTGATAAAAATTTGGAATTCTGCAGCTATACTTTATAATATCGGTATTCAAGTACCGAGGTGGGTTGTATGATATCATAATCAGACCGGTTTCCATAAAAAATTAATGACTGATAACAATCTTCATAATGAATCAATGCCGAGGGATTAGACTTTGAAATCATTAGAACGTTTTCCAACAAAAATTGGGGATTCTGTTACTAAGCTTCATTTCTCAATGTCACAATGGGACTGTTTAATTTAATTCGAAAATTGGGAACTTTGTAATCAAATTGTAACTATCGACATGATTTGTAAATATGCTCGATATTATATCAGTTTTGTGTGTTATATTGGTTTCGTTTTTCATTGAATTAGTGGTAAGCCTACTTGTGTGCTATATGGAAGTGTACTTTTTGCCAACTCATTTTGAAGACTTTAATTTCTTGGTTTATCACGAACTGCTATTTTTCATTGAGCTTTCCTACAAGAATGACAACTTGTAGATTAAAGTAATAATTGTGAAAAAATAAAATACACACTCACTGACTGGAGCTTGCTTTTGAATCTCAAGTAATTCGAAAGCATGTTCCAGTCATTAAATACATATTTAATATTTTTCACAGTCATTTATTTTTTAATGATAAAATTTTTACTTCTAATCAATGAAGGAGAAAACAGGTTTTATTCCATCTTACAATTCTAAATTTAGTCGAAGTAACTTGAGGCCCAATAATTTTTAAATCAACTTTTAATAATGCCATGTTTTAAAGATGCTTTACTGTAGTGAGGTCCACGTTATAATGGCAGTGGAGAAAGAAAGGAGGAAAACGTTGCCGATCCTCTGTCTTGCCAATGTCTTGTAAATACGGTAGCTGATACAGGTATATTGATGTAATATTACCTAACTGTTCATCCTCGTTCAAAATAATCAATTATATTTTATTACGCAAAAAATTATATTTTTCATGATTTCATAATGAATTTTCATAATCAAGATTACATTTTTTTATTAATTATATTTCTACATTGTTAAAAGACGATCTAGCAACAGAGCAAAGCAAGAAAGAGATAGGGCTATCCGCTTTGTTGAATGATAGACAAGGATATCAATACCATTGCTAATCAAAAGCAAGAAAGAGATAGGGCTATCCGCTTTGTTTAATGATAGACAAGGATATCAATACCATTGCTAATCAAACACTGCCGTTATAACGTGGACCTCACCTCACTATAGTCCTGTTTATTTTCTTCAATGTATTTTTAATTAATAATTCGATTGTATGGTAAGAGGTATTTCTCCATAATATTGGAATAGGCTGAATAACAAGTTGATATCAATACCACTATATTTTTGTTCAAAATCAGTTTGCCATGAAACCTGTTTATGTAATTTCAGGTTTCATGGAAAATTGATTTTGAACAAATATTAGTGGTATTGACTACATAAATGTGTTATTTATTCAAGTATTTTCAATTGTAAAAACTTGAGCTGTTAAAGACTTATGAATGATAAAGCTGCGTTTACACCAATGTTATGAACAAAATGTTAATAACTTAATCCTTATAGATTCTATTAGATTGAACGGAACTTGACAAACACATATATATGTTCATCATGTGTATGATAAGTTATATTCAATTTAATAGAATCTATAAGGATTAAGTTATTAACATTTTGTTAATAACATTGGTTTAAACCCAGCTTAAGTCTTTACAATTAAAAATACTTGAATAAATAACACGTTTATGTTGTCAATACCACTATATTTGCACAAAATCAATTTGCCATGAAACATGAAATTACAGAACCAGTTTATGATTTCAAAATGCAGTAACTACCAATACATTTTATTGGCTTCTGTATAGTACACAAGAACCCCAAACCTTTTCCTGAGCTATATTTATATTTGTATTAATTTGTCGACGTTCAACTGTGTGCTAGTGTAATAGTATATGCATTGTGTTGAATAAATTAAATATCTATCCATCTATCTTGTGGTTTCTAGAGGTGCGAACAGAACGAGTCAGTCGCGGTGAAGATCGATGCCACTAAACAGCAGCTGTGCAATGATTAAAACATAATGGTCCCGGTTGCACAAAAGCCATTTGAATTTTAATCAAGATTAAATGACACGAAAACCAATCAGAGAAGGTTATTTTAGAAGAAGGCTTCTCTGATTGGTTCTCGTGACATTCAATCTTGGTTAAAATGTAACTGGTTTCTGTTCAAGTCATTTATCGAATGATCATGCAAGACTGACGATAAGTTTGAACATGTGGACCAGACTTGAGGCAAACGCACACAGCAAAAGACGGAGGACATTCACTCCCTAGGTGTTCGAATGTTGCAAAACACACAGACGTCCGTCTCTCTACATTTATGTCTGCGCACGTCTGCATATAGGGCCGGTTTCCGAGCTCGGGATTTAGCTAAATTCCAGGCTTTAAACAGCTGGAGTCAGAAAATCGTCTTTCCAAAACGGGGCATAGTCGCAGATTCTATGATAATCTTTATTTTCTCATGGAAACGTTTTTCCTTGACGAAATGAAACATTCCTAAATAATTAAAAACAGCTGAAACTTTACACTATTTTATTTTATGTTCAATTTTCTAGTTTTTCAAAATTTAAACGTGGAGTGCGACTACGCCCAGTTTCGGAAAGCCAATTTTCTGACTCTAGCTGTTTAAATTCTAGAACTTAGATAAATCCCGAGCTCGGAAACTAGCCCGCCGCAAAGTAGACCCACGTTAATCCACGAAAAGCAACCCCCGCCGTGGGATGTTTTGTAAACCATTGCTAGGCTTCTCCAGACATCTGTGTAATGATAAGGCAATGAATAATCACTTGTCAGCTGATTGATTATGAATAATTCTATAGCAATGGTTTACAAAACATCCCACGGCGTGGGTTGCTTTTTGTGGATTAGCGTGGGTCTACTTTGCGGCGGGCCTTAATGGTTAATTTTTCTCTGTCACTCTGTGTGTGTGATCGTCTTTGAAGCCGTAAAACTGAATGAGACAGTGCGCATTAATTCATTTAATTACTAAGGCCTGGCTGCACAAGAGCCTCAAATTTTAATTATTTTTAATTCCACAAGAATCAATCAGAGGTAAGCTTTTTTCTGGGAGGACGGCTTTTCTGATTGGTTCTCATGGATTAACAGTTAACAAACTTTTGCGCAACCGGGCATATGAATATCAAACACATGTGATGTGATTTCAAAATAATCACATCTATATCATCGGTTGAAGTTATTTACAACCTGTTGAGTGTAGCGTATGACTCATCTAATTACTTTATGATTATTTACGTATTTAGAAGCTAGAACACTTGAAAAGAACTGGAATAAAACATTGACAAGAAAAATATAAAAAATGAGTTTACAACCAGAGGAACAACTAAACGAGGGAGAAGATGTAGATCAAGATGTCATTGGGGTAAGCAAATAAACTTTTTTCCTTTGTTTATCAATATATATAGTTTTCGAAACAGCACAGGATTCAAGTTTTTCTCATAGCCTACTATAAACTTTTTGAAGCTAATATTTTTGTTTGTGTTTTGTAATTGGTATCATTTAAGATCACTCTGTAATAATTATGACTTACAAGCTATACCTTATACTTTTGTAGCTCACTTACATCTTTTCTACCCTACACTCAGGTCATTAATAAAAATACTTATTTACTTGTATACTTGTAGTGATACAACTGGAAGCCGTGGTCGTCATTTTAGTCTGTTCTATCTGGTTGTCAGACGTTCTCCCAGAACTCCATGGAATAATAATTCTTTCTAAGTAAATGAGTCTTCAAGGTTCTCCTGAAGCTCACAGGATCTCTGTATTTCCAAGGGAAGCTTGTTGTACACTCTGCTTGCCACGTTTCTAACACTAGACAAGGCTAGTGTTGTTCTTTGCCTGTCGATGTGGATATTGCCTCTCTGTCTTGTATTGTGATGATGAATGCTGGAGTTCCTTTCAAAATAAAAAATTTATTATCAGTCTGAATAATGAACTAGTCATAGAACTGTTTAAATACAATGATAATTACCAATCAGTCTTGCCAAACATGAAACCACTTATGATATTGTGGTACCTATAGTGAGGTCCACGTTATAATTGCAGTGTTTAACATTAGTGTTGCTACTGTATCCTTGTTAATCATTCGACAAAGCAAATAGCGCTATCCTTTTCTACGTCTGCAACATTGCCAGGTCGTTTTTAACAGTCTAGAAATATAATTAACAAAATATGAATAAAAATGTATTATTAAATAATTTTCTTGGCGAATAAAATACGATTTATTATTTTTAACAAGAATAAACATCTAATATTACATCAGAAACACCGGTATCAGTTACCTAGAAGACAGTGGCAAGGTAGGGAATCGGCAACACTGTTCTCCTATCTCTCTCTATTGCTATAACGTAGACCTCACTATAGTAGGTACCCTTATGTTATATTTTTATGTAAACACGACTAAGTGAAGTCCTTGTTATAATAACAGTAGAGGAAGATAGGAGATCAGCGTTACCGATTCTCTGCCTTACTACTGCCTCCTATAGAAGATGGTTGTAACCGGTAAATCTGATGTACCGTTAATATTAATTGTTCATTCTCGTTTTGATATGATGAAATATATTTTATACGTTAAATAAATTATAATTCATATTTATAATTTCGTTATAATTTTTGCCATGGCAAAATTGTAACGTGCTATAAATTTTCGGCTCTAAATTTATTGTCTAAATTCAAATTTTCTAAATTTGGCTTATTGGTTTTGTTTATGTTTGGACTTTTTAACATCAAAATAAACTTAATTCCGAAGTGAAAAGTGTAAATTTAAAGTATTGTGCTCACCACCTATAACCTTAGTGTCCGGTTTCCCATTAGGGAACTTTGGACTATATAGGGCGAGGTGGAACTACCCTTGGGTCTCCCCCCCCACCATTCAAAGCCATACGCTAATAATAATAATACTATTCGTCAAGAAAATTTATTTTTCTATGATTAAATAATGAATTTTCATAATTGAAATAAAATATATTTTGTTGATTAATCATATTTTCTACATTGGTGAAAAATTGATATTTTGTCAATTATATTCCTACATTGTTGAAAAACGATCTGGCAACGTTGCAAAACTAGAAAAGGATAGCGCTATCTGCTTTGTCGAATGATAGACAAGGATAGCAATGCTAAAATCAAATAACGTCATTGTATCGTGGTTCTATTACTATATTTTTAAGCATTTAATGCCATTTTCAAGCCTCCAATTATTAAAATAAAACGGACATGCCTATAAGAAAGAATTAGAAACATCTGTTGACCAAATATTCTCAACAGAAGTATGAAGGGATGCGAAATCAAGACAATCAGAGACACGGTCTGGGGTGCGCTCTGCTGCCCAATGGAGACATGTACGACGGCCAGTACAAATTGGAAAGCGGCATGGCAGAGGAATCTATATTTTTCGAAACGGAGCCCGCTATCACGGCACTTATCGCCAGGGCATGAAGCATGGCATTGGCAAATTTATTTACCCCGATGGGTCAACTTATGAAGGTGAGTTTCAAAATTATGAAGAAATATAATAATATACAGAGTGAGTCATATGTATATGGGAACACCTCAATAAGTTGGAGACTGCTGTAGATATAATGTATAACTCTCAGGATAAGTTATTGGTCAAATACTCTACCTTTCGACGTACAACTGATTTCAATCCCTCATAGAGGGGTGACGTGTAGGGGTTGTAACTATTTTAAATGTGAACACCCATTATGTGGTACATCATTTTAAAGCCTTTTTAAAACAACAAAGATAGCATCAATAAAAATGTTCTATGATACTTGTATCCAAAATGGCGGCTGATTAGTTTCTAGTTTTTGAGGAAATGAGGGGTTGTAAATCAAATATTTTGAATGTAAACACCCATTGTGTGAAACATCATTTTAAAGGCCTTTTCAAAACGAGAAAGATGACATCAATAAAAATGTTCTATGATAGTTTTATCCAAAATGGCGACTGATTGAACTTTATAATTTAGGTATTTCTTTAAAAACTAAAACTTTGTTTAAAACTCTGATTGTCGTAATTTAAGCATAAAAAGTGTCTATGATATAGGCCTACCTAACTTACTTTTCATTCAAAATTCATAAAATGTAATTCAATGAATTTCTCAGGTGAATGGAAGAAGGACGACAAGCACGGCTATGGTTTGTACAAGTACCCCAATGGTGACTACTATGAAGGTTCCTGGTACAAGGGTAAACGACACGGTCACGGCTCCTATCTTCACAAGAAAGATGGCGTCAAATACAGCGGGTATTGGTGGAGGGCAAGCGGCAGGGAACTGCGCAAGTCCACTATGCTAAGTTCCGTCATCATGGCACTTGGAAGGATAATCGGGTGAGAATAAGAATTTACTGTAAAACGCGGTTACAGTGGCTGTCGTTTGTTTTGCAAATCTTCTTATAAACTAAGGACGAGTCCATACTCGACGTTTTCAGAGTCGGCAGGGCATGAAGCTCTCGTCCTATTGGGTTTGCGTCTGAAAAAATCGCCTAATATGCTCCGAGTGACCTGGCTGGCTCGGGTCTGATGTCAGAGTTTTCAGGTCACACCTGGATCGATTTCTGGGTCTCTGACATGACTTCACGGCTGCTTTTAGGCAGCCAGGTCCGACAACTTTGCTTGTCTAAATATATCTCTATATTTATCTCTATATGTCTCTAGAACACAGTACACCTTAATGGAGTAGGTCAATTTCTACACAGAAGGAACTAAACAAGTAGAGGACACATTATAAGAATTTTTTGTAACTAACTATTGTATGTTATTGTATTTATCTAATATTTTGTGTAATTGATGTTGGAGTTTTAGTTTTTTGGGAAATAAACATCTATTTATTTATTTATCTTATAATATGATATGGTGATACCGAATTCTGTAATATAGATCTCCTATAACATTCAACACTACCGTACTTTGTTGTCTCTTTTGGAGCTCTTTCTCTTGAAAATAAAGTACTATTATTATAATTATAGTATAATGATTTATTTATAATGTCCGTATAATGAGTAAATAATAATAAATGTCAATTCAAAATCCAAATTAATTATTGCCATCAACTACCCTGATCCTGAAGACTCCTGCTACTGCAAATATTGACAACTGGGAGAAGAGCTAGAAGGAAATTCGATGTGAGCTCCAAAATAGTTCTTGCAATCTAGCAAAAGTCGAATTTTTATCACTAAAATTTATTCCAAATTCTACTAATATCATAGTTTTCATTTCAAATTTATCTTGAGTTCGGAGCAGCAGAAACACCTTCTGTAATCAGACAATCAGTTTATTCACATAAAGCACATATAGAAAACAATATACAATACCACTGTAACAATGCAATACAAGACACAAAAATTAACAGATTAAGATGTTTGTGGATTCAGTTCAAGCTCCTACTGTAGAATATGTTGGTTGATAGACTTTGTATGTAGAAATTACAGTAGTTTTTACTGTGAAAATGTTCAGGCTCTGAAGAAGCCACACACGACAAAACAAGTTTTACATATGAAGGACCGTTTGCAAAGTGCCAGTTAAAAAAAAACAGCTTTAAAACAATGTTAAGTTTCGTTTTCTGTTATGTTATTCATATTGAGATTAATAAATCACTAACTGATTTAATACAGTTCAAGTTTTCACTGTGTAAAATTTTCACGGCACCAAGTAAACTGTAATTTCTACGTACAAAGTACCTATATTAACCAGGTTATCAGAAACAAATTTTTAGTACCTAATCTAAGCAAATAATGACCATCCTATTCCACATTTTGGCCAAGTAAACTGGCCCAGCCTGCAATGTGACCAGCGCCCAATCAAGGCCAACGTTGGCAAACCGCACCCATCCAGCACACACTGGCGCTGGTCGTCATTTGCCTTCGTAGGGCCAACATGAGGATGCGGCATTAAAGTAATATTCAATGAACAATGACATAGCCACTTCCAATACGAGGCCCCGGTCTACGATATTGCAACGTCGCAGTGTAGGCCTAGAATCCAATACATGATTGGTGAAAAAGATTTTTAAAAATACCAGCTGATCTTTTTCACCAATCATGTATTAGATTCTAGGCCTACGCTGCGACGTTGCAATATCGTAGGCCGGGGCCTTGAATTAGAGGTGGCTATGACAATGATCAATCAATCTTTTATTGCCAAGAAACATTTAAATGTTACAAACAACGTCATTTTCTACAATAATAGCTTCTCAATCTTCTACAATATCTATTAATAATCTCTCATTCTTCTTCAATCCATTTCCCAGCCCATAGGTGAAGGCTGCTTCACGTTTGACACGAAAGCCATCCAGCTAGGTCACCACCTCTACATCGACGAAAAAAACACAAGAACTTTGTCTCCGACGAAGACGGATGGCCGGCAGAAAATGATGAGGAAGAAGGAAAGGAAGAAGCGAGAGAAAAAGTCAAGGAAGAAGCTACAAAAGATCGAAAGCGAGATGGAGAGAAAGGTGATGATGTAGAAGGAGAAGAGGGAGCTGAAGAAGAAGAAGATACAGCGGACAAACAGAAAACTCTCTTCTGGATACCGGAGGAAGTACATAGCGTTCAGCGCCGATAAGATACCTGCCGAGACTTTGGTTCCTCCAAGACACCGTCAGATGACATCCCAGCAGGTGAAGCCGGGTTTGACGATGACAGCGATGAAGTGTCCAATGTGGATTTGTTGCCGGGTGATGATGACGACGACTTTGACTATGGGGGATATGACATTCCTGAGTATCTAAACTATTTCTTGGATGAGAAGCTGAGAGCGCAGATCGAGTTCAACAGGGAGAGCACTGATGTCTATGATGAGACGAAGGGACGCCAAGGCTCGAAACAGCTGTCTGAGTTGGATAAGATGCGCAATATTATTTGCGGCAATGACGAATTACAAGGTGAGTTTTTACACTAGTAAATTCGTAATCTAGTGAGGTCCACGTTATAATGGCAGTGTTTGATTAGCAATGGTAATGCTATCCTTGTCTATCATTCAACAAAGCGGGTAACGCTATCTCTCTCTCTCGCTCTCTCTCTCTCTCTCTCTCTCTCTCTCTCTCTCTCTCTGGCTTTGCTCTGTTGCCAGATCGGCTTTTAACAATGTAGAATTGATAATTAATTAACAAAATATTTCATCTTAATTATTATGAAAATTCATTATGAAATTATTGAAAAATATAATTTCTTGCTTAATAAAATACTAGTAGTTCTGTGAACAGTAGACCTCACGCAGTATTCTCATCCACAAGTACCTAATTGAAACTATAGACCTTATGGAAATACAGCAATAGACTGGCTTCTCCACACATCTGTGTAATCACTTGTCAGCTGATTTATGATGAATTATTTTATAGTCTGATTTTTACTCTAATATTGGCGTATGAAGGAGGCTCCTTTTTCTTTTTATATTATCCTTGAAATGCAAAATTTCCAAAAACCTTGTATATGCGTCGAAGCGCAATTTAAAAAGGAACATACCTGTCAAATTTCATGAGAATCTATTACCGCGTTTCGCCGTAAATGCGCAACATATAAACATTTAAACATTAAGAGAAATGCCAAACCGTCGACTTGAATCTTAGACCTCACTTCGCTCGGTCAATAATTGATTAATAAAATATGTTATCTTAATTATGAAAATTCAGTATGAAATTATTTAAAAATATAATATCTTGCTTGATAGAATATAATTGATTATTTTAAACGAGAATGAACAATAAATTAATATTACATTAATAAACCTGTATCAGCTACCGTCAAGAAGTCTTTGACAAGACAGTGAGGATCGGCAACGTTGTTCTCCTATCTTTCTTCACTGCCATTATAACGTGGACCTCACTATAGTAAAAAAGCTGGTTTTCAAACTATATTAGTGGGGTCCCTTTTATAATGGCAGTATTTGATTAACATTAGTGCTATTATCCTTGTCTATCATTCGACAAAGCTGATAGCGCTGTCCTTTCCTAAATCCACAACGTTGCCAGATCGATTATTCACAATTTATGAAAATATATTAATTGATCTTAATTACGAAAATTTATTATTTGAGAAATATTCTCTTGACAAATAAAATATAACGAATTATTTTTAACAAATGAACAGTTAATATTCTATCAGATACACTGGTCAACTATATTCTATAGAAGGAAGTGGCAAGGCAGAGAATTGGCAAATCCTAGCCTGAATATATATAAAGGTTTCACACGTTTTTGACGACATATAGAGGGTTCAGTCATAAGAAAAAGGGTGAAATTATAGCGTTCACTACTCATGCAGTGAAGCGCTTTCCGACATAACACTCATCTTAAACACTTTATGAGTGTCATTTAATATTGTAAAATTGCAATGAATCTAAAAACTAAAGAATTGAAATGTAGATATAATATCAAAGTTATATAGATATAAAAAATTGTTAGCAAGTAAATAGTTAATTCACTCCATAACAATACAACAAATTATAGTTGCGATAACTATTGGTTTGTATCCTATCTTAATATTATGATTTAATTTCATGATATATTAACAATATATGTGTATTAGCATAGAGGAACAATAGCGTAAGTAGATATCCCATGGTATGGGGAATTTATGTCGCAACTTTTACTATTATCTCAAGCCGATTACTGTCGATTATTGTCAATTTCTACTGTTTTGTTGGGGTGATAGTGTATGAACGGCACAATTTGAGAGACTACCAGCGTCACACAGCTGCATAGGAAATAACTATGTGAACTATCGGCTTGGGATAACAGTAAAACTTTTGCGACATAAACGCCCTATACCATGGGATATCTACTATGCTATCGTTTCTCTATGGTATTAGTCATGCCTATTAAATGATTTTATTCTTAAGTATACAGAGCTAAATAATAAATGTATCCTTATGTCCTCTTTGCAAATAGATATCTGAAAATATTTTCGAATTTAAGTATTTAATAGCTAACAAAGCTACTTAATCCATAGATTTTTGATACCTTGGATATTAATGCTTTGGCTTCGATACTGATATAACCACTATAATAATTTTTTTATTAAATTTATTTACAGATACTGAAGAAGATGTAAATCAATATGAATCAAGAAAGTCAAGAGAATCAAAAAGAGCGAGTATTAATACATAATAATGAAAATAATATTATTCCTATAAAAGTTATAAAACTCTAAAATGATTATAACTGTTGTTTTTCTCTGTTTTGTTCAATATGTTTTTGCAATAAATTGATATATATTATATGTTCATAAATATTTTCAAATATTTCAACTTTGTGTGCTTTCATTTATCGTTGAAAAGATTTCTCCGTAAAAATATTTGTCTATAGTTATAGCTGAAAAACTGTACTTGGATAACTCTATAAAAGTGAACGCATAAGTAGCTGAAGTTAAGCTAATAACTCACGTCCGAATTTATACGAATATATTCTTAACGATTTCTCTAAAAGCACACAATATATGTGATAATTCTTATGTTTTCAACAAAAGTGTAATATTGTATCTCACTCAGTTTCGACTAGAGACTCTCTCAAAATTGGCAACTTTTGTGTGATTGCAGTTTAAAAATATATTTCTATTCATGTACTAATACTGTATGCCCCTAAAATTCAAAAGACTTAAATTTTATAATGTAAAATTTTCTTTCTTTTCTTAAATAAAGTTTTCTAATGCTACAAAATAATACATTAAACGTCTTTTGTTTGGAAGTTTGCGTGAGGTACGGTACTGAGGTAATTATAGAGTTAGGTATCCTAATTTATTAGTTTGCAAGACTACAGTATTTTTGATCTTCACCAAGACTTTACGAAAAATGGGAAAGACATTCATCAGAAAAGTGATTGAATGTTATCCTGTTTATTAGAAACTATTTTATAATGATCTCATATTCACAGGTTGAATACCATAAAATAAAAAAAATTTAATTTTTCTTATAAGTAGAATTGAAATTACATTTTATGGAATAGAAAACTTGATGGGAAAAATAAGACATTATTATTATTATCATTAAAATATTGAATGTATAATATCACTAATAGTTTTCAAATATTCGCGGTTTTGCCATCTCCTTTGAAGCGAAAATTATTTTCGTTGAGAGCTTCTAATTTATCGAAACTATTTTCATTCAATTCTTATTTACCTTTATTTCTTCCAATTGAACTAAATTGATTGAATTTTGATTTGATTTAATGATATAAAATGAGCAGGAAGCGCGTTTTGACATTTGGCGCCAAATCTCAGAGAATCACCAAAACAAACCTAACCTCAAAACTCAATTCTTTGAACTTTCATCTTTCTGCTTTCTCCATTGATGCTTCTGAGAATGGTGTCCAAATAATCGCAGTTTAGGGGAATATATTTCAATATTTTTCAACGTGTGCTGACTATTCTGACTGTTTTATAGATTTTAAATAGCTTAAATTTAGTTTCGCAGTTTAGAAATGTCTGTGCAATCGTCAATAACTGAGTTTTTCGCAACTCGCAAACGTCCAGCTATCGACGATGCCAAAAGAAGTTCACAGCCTAGTAAAAAAGTGATGATTCTGGAAAATGATGAAGGCGACGTGTCAGTAAGGAAAATTAGTGACCAAAGGCGAAATTCAGCAAAAAATCCATCTGCTCGCCGAAGACTCATCTATCCAAACAGTGTGGTGTCAGCGAGTGAAGCAAATGTCACCAAGAAAAAAGTATTGAAGCGTGTTCTATTTGACAAGAAGATTAGCAGTTCTCCGCAATCCGACATCAGAAAAACATTTGGAGTGCTGAATGGAAAATCTAATTCAACTTCTTCAACATTGAAAACCAAAGAGACAAGTGAAAACTCCAAGAATGAGGTCAGTACTCAAAAGTATTTTTTTTTATTTAATCTGTAATAATTTGTTCAAATTGACTGTTTTTACATATTATATTTTATCCTTGAATGACAAATTCCTCATATTAATGTAAAGTTAGTATGGTATACATTTGAGGTGTCCATGGTCAAGTGTACAATTTGACTTCTTGAACTTTAAGCTGAACCAAAGATTACTTGTAGCTTGCAGCCTAAGTTATATCTTGTATACTTGTTTACATTATTTATCGTTACCTAATACATTTTCTTTTCAAACTATTTACAGTTTTAGTATATTATTTTTGACTAGAAATATGTATAGGTTTAATGTTGAAAATAAATCTACACAAACTTGAAGTACCGTAGCCTACATATTGTAGGTCAAGTTGTAAAGGGGGCTCTAGTTGCCTTAACTTCGTCCACTTGTAAGGTTTTAAAATGTAAAAATAAAGGCATCTATGTAGGCTCACATATTTAATGTTCTTATCCTACAATCAATCCTCAATCTATTTATTCTCATAGATTATTTTGTAAATCTGGTTAGAAATTAAACATTTAAACAAATGAAGATAGTTATGATTTTTTTCTAATGATCCACTAAAAGCGCAAGAAGATTCAAATTGATTGACACTGCTAGCCTAAGTATGATCTGTCAATAAGACTGCACCTAATGCAAGTAGCGTTTTTTAAATACATTTCATAATGTTGAATTACATATTTAATTGAAATATGATATTTCCAGTAAAGTAGGATAATTGAAGGACTTATAATAATAATGGTTTTCTTCAGCTTTTTCTTGCACTTGATGAAGTTTAAACCTTTATTAATATCTTACAGCAAATGAAAAGCCTACAGTCTACATAGAATAATACAACAAATTGTTTTTGAAGAATCTGTCACAATTTATGCCATGAAAATACTTTGCAGCTTGACATGTTAAAAATCTCCATGAATATTTGTCTTGGTTATATTTCAATCTTGGCATGTTTGCATGGTAAGAGACAATTGAAATAAATTAATAATCAATCATTTTCCTTTTCTGCAGGTTCCAATAAAAAATGATGAAATGAAAATAGCTCCCAAAGAAGAAGAACCACTTAAATCGTTGTCATTGGAAAAACTGAATTTGTAACATGTACCGCAGAAACGACTGAAGTAAAAGAAAATCCGGTCGAACAAATTGTGGAGGAAAATTTAACAGTTGAAGTAGCAGAGCCACCGACAGAAATCGTTCAAGTTGAAAGTTCGGTTGTTGAAACATCTTCAGTTGGTGATGAAAAATCTGTTGATGGTGACAAATCTTCTGGTTCCAAAGAAAATGCTCCAGTGGCGAAATCTGTTCCAGTGGTTGAAGGATCTAAAACTCCCAGTGCTACAGCTCTCAAGGTAATAATTTATGTATATTGCTTACATTCTAGTTTTCAAGCTCATCTAAAAATAGCTGTAACTTTTCCCAGTAAGGTGTGTGCACACAGGGAGCTGTCAAAGCGGACTTAGGAGGCTAAAGCTGCGTAAACATATACGCTCTTCCAACCCGCACCGAGCACGCTCCTCCCTCGTACCGCCCTCGTTCCTCCATTGAACTACAGTCGCGCCGCCCACGCACCCATCATGAACGTTACGGAAGATGTTAGATCTTCTCGCGTTCCCCGGTCGAACCATTGTTGCTCCCCGGTCGATCATCAATCGCTCTGCTGGAGTGACGTTCGGTTGCGGAGCAGAGCGAAAGTCTGTACGCACCTTTTAGACTATATCTTAATCCTTCCAAGACCGCTGGAACTCGGGACACCTGGACGCTTTCTGTGTCCGCACAGCCTAAGGCTAGTTATGCACACATTCGGTTCGGTTCGTTTTGCTTTCTGTTCGATTTCGGCCAAAGTGTGAAACGGTAATTCGGGGTACCGAAAAGAAACCGCATAGAACCGAACGCCCACTTGACACTAATAAATTCCATCAGGTTCAAATTCGTTTCTAGTGAGGGGATACTTTCACACACATTTGGCTCGGATTGCTTTCTGTTCGTTTTCGGCAAATTCCGATAAGTGTGAAACAGCAATTCGGTTTGAATTCTGTTCCTAATAGCAACCGCATAGCACCGAATGCTCCCTCGACACGAATAGGTTTCATCATATCAAAGGAAACAAAAACAAAGTCTTTCACAAACGCTTTTTGTTTTTGTTTTTTGTTTTTGTTTTTATTTCAACCTCATATCGTGATTATCTGTTTCAAAATTTTCTATGTCAAAAACATATTATGGTCAATTCATTGGAGTTAGTTCACTGGAGCATTTTTTCTCAAGGAATAGTTTGTTAAAAAAGTATGAAGATAAATTAAAACTCAAAGAGAAAATTTTTCCAAGGAAAATTACATGATTTCCTTGATGAGAAAGAGATTTAGGTTATGCACCATGTGTCAAAACAAGAAATAAGTTTTCAATTTAAAAAATAATCATTCTGAACGTCAAAAATTAACATAATCAAAAAGAAACTATTCAAAGAGTTCACAATTTTGAATTAACTTGTAAATTTTGTAGTTCGAGAGATCACATCTTACTATTCGAACACCAGATGTTATATTAATTTTTAATACCAGCATGAATTATTGTGAAAATCCAAACACAGCTGTGTTTGAGAAGAAAAAATCCAATTAGAACCGTACGAATATTAGAACCTGATATGTATGAAAGTCTCATTCGTTTTCGGCAACGAACCGAAAACGAACCGAACCGAATGTGTGTGAAGCTAGCCTAACTGTTGGTGCTCAGCGTGATATTTCTTCATCTCCATTTTTATTTTGAATCATCATTAATCAGCTTGATTCCTTGAAAGGGTGGCTTATTAACTTTCTCCTGAGAATACAGTATAGTGAGGTCTACTTTCAACCGTCAGTATTGGTTAATGGGGGAAGCATTAATGTTGATAATCGTAAATGCTGACGGTTGGAAATTAATCTCACTAGTCTATTACTTTCCTTGCCTTATTACCATAGATAAGGAAAGTATTGCTTTCCGAATAAAATTAAGATACCACAATTTGTAAATTTCTATACGTTTTCAGGTCCCCTGAATCCTAAAAAGTGGTTTTTGGGTATTGGTCTGTAAGTGTGTGTGTGTGTATGAGTGTATGTATGTCTGTGTACACCATATCTCATCTCCCAATTAACGGAATGACTTGAAATTTGGAACTTAAGGTCCTTACAATATAAGGATCCGACATGAACAATTTCAATCAAATGCAATTCAAGATGGCGGCGTAAATGCTGTTAAAAACAGGGGTTTACGCGATTTTCTCCAAAACGGCTCCAACGATATTGATCAAATTTATAACTTGGATAGTCATTGATAAGGTCTATCAACTGCCACAAGTCCCATATCTGTGAAAATTTCAGGAGCTCCGCCCCATCTATGCAAAGTTTGATTTTAGATTCCCAATTATCAGGCTTCAGATACAATTTAAACAAAAAATTTCAAGTGGAAAAGATTGAGCATGAAAATCTCTACAATTAATGCTCAGTAACATTATCACCTAAAATTTAAAATAAGCTCGAACGAAATTCGAGAAAATGTGATTATTAAATTGCAAAACTTTTGGCAACTTTTGATTCTATTAAATCATTCATTATGAAGAGATATCAGACTCTGTGTGTCTCCAGCGTTATTGTCCTGTCACCAGCTGGCTCAGATCTTTGAATAGTAGACTTGAGATGCGCGTGAACACTAGCGTCAGGTGATCAAATTTCATAACGGCAAGGAAAGTTGTGTGAGCGCCACACCAGATTTTTTTTTCTTGAAGAAAAAATGTTGGGTGTCTTTGAAAGGAAGATCCTGAGGAGGATCTTTGGAGGTGTTCAAGAAAAGCAGGAGTCTGGCACAATGAAGAGTTGCACCAACAAGCTGATATAGTCACAGTGATGAGAGTGCGCAGACTAAGTTGGGCAGGACACCTGATGACACATACCCACCCAAGATGGCGATGAATGGGAAAATACATGGAATGAGGAAGAGGTGGCGACCCAGGACAAGATGGATGGATGTGGTTGACCAGGATGCGGCAAAGGTTGGAGTGCAGGGATGGAGACGTGCTGCATTATTATTATTATTATTATTTTGTCTTGTGAAACTGTATATATGAGCAAAACTCTAACAGTGTGACACGTCAATTAAATAATATTAAACTACATATAGTTTTCCCAGCCCTGAGGTCACAGCAATTTCAAAAAATCTTAATACTGAAATCACTCCATCCACGAACAGAGATTGCATTGAACAGAGATGCTTGGAGGAGATGATTGAGCGAGGCTGTGACCCATACTGGGTTGTAAAGCTAAACAATAAGAAGAAGTCTATTTTTTCTTAATATCGTATTTTCTCAATGAAATTATTTCTCATGCTTTCTTTTTTCTAGTGGGTAATTGTTATTGGCAGTTTTCTCTTTTCACTAGACTTTCAGATTTGAGTAAAACACATACTACTAGTTTATCAATTCTATTACTGTTTACTGTAAAGTGAACTTTAATTTCATTCAAATAAGTCATATCTAAAGAACAACTTCAACTCCCACTATTAAAGCCATTAAATTAGCGAATAAAGCTTTCCTACAATTCTTCCATTAATCTTTTTTCTATAATGAACAGCAAAATACACTGAAGATGACACCATTGGTGTTCAAACATGTTTGTGATATTCTAAAATAAATAAGTGATATTTTGACAACAACCTAGAGTTTTCATTGGTGTTGAAACATGTTTGTGATATTCTAAAATAAATAAGTGATATTTTGACAACAACCTAGAGTTTTCATTGGTGTTGAAACATGTTTGTGATATTCTAAAATAAATAAGTGATATTTTGACAACAACCTAGAGTTTTCATTGGTGTCGAAACATGTTTGTGATTTTCTTAAATAAATAAGTGATATTTTGACAACAACCTAGAGTTTTCATTGGTGTTGAAACATGTTTGTGATATTCTAAAATAAATAAGTGATATTTTGACAACAACCTAGAGTTTTCATTGGTGTCGAAACATGTTTGTGATTTTCTTAAAAAAATAAGTGAGATTTTGACAACAACCTAGAGTTTTCATTGGTGTTGAAACATGTTTGTGGTATTCTAAAATAAATAAGTGATATTTTGACAACAACCTAGAGTTTTCATTGGTGTTGAAACATGTTTGTGATATTCTAAAATAAATAAGTGATTTTTGACAACAACTAGAGTTTCATTGGTGTTGAAACATTTTGTGATTTTCTTAAAAAAATAAGTGATATTTTAACAACAACCTAGAGTTTTCATTGGTGTTGAAACATGTTTGTAATTTTTTAAAATAAATAAGTGATATTTTGACAACACCTAGAGTTTTCATTGGTGTTGAAACATGTTTGTGATTTTCTAAATAAATAAGTGATATTTTGACAACAACCTAGATTTTCATTGGTGTTGAAAATGTTTGTGATATTCTAAAATAATAAGTGATATTTTGACAACACCTAGAGTTTTCATGGTGTTGAAACATGTTTGTGATATTCTAAAATAATAAGTGATATTTTGACAACAACCTAGTTTTCATTGGTGTTGAAACATGTTTGTGATATTCTAAAATAAATAAGTGATATTTTGACACAACCTAGAGTTTCCATTGGTGTTGAACATGTTTGTGATATTCTAAAATAATAAGTGATATTTGGACAACAACCTAGAGTTTCCATTGGTTTTGAAACATGTTTGTGATTTTCTTAAATAAATAGTGATATTTGGACAACAACCTAGATTTTCATTGGTGTTGAAACATGTTGTGATTTTCTTAAATAAATAAGTGATATTTGGACAACAACCTAGAGTTTTCATTGGTTTTGAAACATGTTTGTGATTTTCTTAATAAATAAGTGATATTTGGACAACAACCTAGAGTTTTCATTGGTGTTGAAACATGTTTGTGATTTTCTTAAATAAATAAGTGATATTTGGACAACACCTAGAGTTTTCATTGGTGTTGAAACATGTTTGTGATATTCTAAAATAAATAAGTGATATTTTGACAACAACCTAGAGTTTCCATTGGTTTTGAAACATGTTTGTGATTTTCTTAAATAAATAAGTGATATTTTGACAACAACCTAGAGTTTTCATTGGTTTTGAAACATGTTTGTGATTTTCTTAAATAAATAAGTGATATTTTGACAACAACCTAGAGTTTCCATTGGTTTTGAAACATGTTTGTGATTTTCTTAAATAAATAAGTGATATTTGGACAACAACCTAGAGTTTTCATTGGTGTTGAAACATGTTTGTGATTTTCTTAAATAATAAGTGATATTTTGACAACAACCTAGAGTTTCCATTGGTTTTGAAACATGTTTGTGATTTCCTTAAATAAATAAGTGATATTGGACAACAACCTAGATTTTCATTGGTGTTGAAACATGTTTGTGATATTCTAAAATAATAAGTGATATTTTGACAACAACCTAGAGTTTCCATTGGTTTTGAAACATGTTTGTGATTTTCTTAAATAATAAGTGATATTTGGACAACAACCTAGAGTTTTCATTGGTGTTGAAACATGTTTGTGATTTTCTTAAATAATAAGTGATATTTTGACAACAACCTAGAGTTTCCATTGTTTTGAAACATGTTTGTGATTTCCTTAAATAAATAAGTGATATTTGGACAACAACCTAGAGGTTTTCATTGGTTTTGAAACATGTTTGTGATATTCTAAAATAAATAAGTGATATTTTGACAACAACCTAGAGTTTCCATTGGTTTTGAAACATGTTTGTGATTTTCTTAAATAATAAGTGATATTTGGACAACAACCTAGAGTTTTCATTGTGTTGAAACATGTTTGTGATATTCTAAAATAATAAGTGATATTTTGACAACAACCTAGAGTTTTCATTGTGTTGAAACATGTTTGTGATATTCTAAATAAATAAGTGATATTTTGACAACAACCTAGATTTTCATTGGTGTTGAAACATGTTGTGATTTTCTTAAATAAATAGTGATATTTGGACAACAACCTAGAGTTTTCATTGGTGTTGAAACATGTTTGTGATTTTCTTAAATAAATAAGTGATATTTGACAACAACCTAGAGTTTTCATTGTTTTGAAACATGTTTGTGATTTTCTTAATAAATAAGTGATATTTGGACAACAACCTAGAGTTTTCATTGGTTTTGAAACATTTTGTGATTTTCTTAAATAAATAAGTGATATTTGGACAACAACCTAGAGTTTCCATTGGTTTTGAAACATGTTTGTGATTTTCTTAATAAATAAGTGATATTTGACAACAACCTAGAGTTTCCATTGGTTTTGAAACATGTTTGTGATTTTCTTAAATAAATAAGTGATATTTGGACAACAACCTAGAGTTTTCATTGGTGTTGAAACATGTTTGTGATTTTCTTAAATAAATAAGTGATATTTGGACAACAACCTAGAGTTTCCATTGGTTTTGAAACATGTTTGTGATTTTCTTAAATAAATAAGTGATATTTTGACAACAACCTAGAGTTTTCATTGGGTTGAAACATGTTTGTGATTTTTTTAAATAAATAAGTGATATTTTGACAACAACCTAGAGTTTTCATTGGTGTGAAACATGTTTGTGATTTTCTTAAATAAATAAGTGATATTTTGACAACAACCTAGAGTTTTCATTGGTGTTGAAACATGTTTGTGATATTCTAAAATAAATAAGTGATATTTTGACAACAACCTAGAGTTTTCATTGGTGTTGAAACATGTTTGTGATTTTCTTAAATAAATAAGTGATATTTTGACAACAACCTAGAGTTTTCATTGGTGTTGAAACATGTTTGTGATTTTCTAAATAAATAAGTGATATTTTGACAACAACCTAGAGTTTTCATTGGTGTTGAAACATGTTTGTGATATTCTAAAATAAATAAGTGATATTTTGACAACAACCTAGAGTTTCCATTGGTTTTGAAACATTTTGTGATATTCTAAAATAATAAGTGATATTTTAACAACAACCTAGAGTTTTCATTGTGTTGAAACATGTTTGTAATTTTTTAAATAAATAAGTGATATTTTGACAACAACCTAGAGTTTTCATTGGTGTTGAAACATGTTTGTGATATTCTAAAATAAATAAGTGATATTTTGACAACAACCTAGAGTTTTCATTAGTGTTGAAACATGTTTGTGATATTCTAAAATAAATAAGTGATATTTTGACAACAACCTAGAGTTTTCATTGGTGTTGAAACATGTTTGTGATATTCTAAAATAAATAAGTGATATTTTGACAACAACCTAGAGTTTTCATTGGTGTTGAAACATGTTTGTGATTTTCTAAATAAATAAGTGATATTTTGACAACAACCTAGATTTTCATTGGTGTTGAAACATGTTGTGATTTTCTTAAATAAATAAGTGATATTTTGACAACAACCTAGAGTTTTCATTGGTGTTGAAACATGTTTGTGATTTTCTAAATAAATAAGTGATATTTTGACAACACCTAGAGTTTCCATTGGTGTTGAAACATGTTTGTGATTTTCTTAAATAAATAAGTGATATTTGGACAACAACCTAGAGTTTTCATTGGTGTTGAAACATGTTTGTGATTTTCTTAAATAAATAAGTGATATTTTGACAACAACCTAGAGTTTCCATTGGTTTTGAAACATGTTTGTGATTTTCTTAAATAAATAAGTGATATTTGGACAACAACCTAGAGTTTTCATTGGTGTTGAAACATGTTTGTGATATTCTAAAATAAATAAGTGATATTTTGACAACAACCTAGAGTTTCCATTGGTTTTGAAACATGTTTGTGATTTTCTTAAATAAATAAGTGATATTTGGACAACAACCTAGAGTTTTCATTGGTGTTGAAACATGTTTGTGATATTCTAAAATAAATAAGTGATATTTTGACAACAACCTAGAGTTTCCATTGGTTTTGAAACATGTTTGTGATTTTCTTAAATAAATAAGTGATATTTGGACAACAACCTAGAGTTTTCATTGGTGTTGAAACATGTTTGTGATTTTCTTAAATAAATAAGTGATATTTGGACAACAACCTAGAGTTTTCATTGGTGTTGAAACATGTTTGTGATTTTCTTAAATAAATAAGTGATATTTTGACAACAACCTAGAGTTTTCATTGGTGTTGAAACATGTTTGTGATATTCAAGTGATATTTTGACAACACCTAGAGTTTCCATTGGTTTTGAAACATGTTTGTGATTTTCTTAAATAATAAGTGATATTTGGACAACAACCTAGAGTTTTCATTGGTGTTGAACATGTTTGTGATTTTCTTAATAAATAAGTGATATTTTGACAACAACCTAGAGTTTCCATTGGTTTTGAAACATGTTTGTGATTTTCTTAAATAATAAGTGATATTTGGACAACACCTAGAGTTTTCATTGGTGTTGAAACATGTTTGTGATTTTCTTAAATAATAAGTGATATTTTGACAACAACCTAGAGTTTTCATTGGTGTTGAAACATGTTTGTGATTTTCTAAATAAATAAGTGATATTTTGACAACAACCTAGAGTTTTCATTGGTGTTGAAACATGTTTGTGATTTTCTTAAATAATAAGTGATATTTTGACAACAACCTAGAGTTTTCATTGGTGTTGAAACATGTTGTGATATTCTAAAATAATAAGTGATATTTTGACAACAACCTAGAGTTTTCATTGGTGTTGAAACATGTTTGTGATATTCTAAAATAAATAAGTGATATTTTGACAACACCTAGAGTTTTCATGGTGTTGAAACATGTTTGTGATTTTCTTAAATAAATAAGTGATATTTTGACAACAACCTAGAGTTTCCATTGGTGTTGAAACATGTTTGTGATTTTCTTAAATAAATAAGTGATATTTTGACACAACCTAGAGTTTTCATTGGTGTTGAAACATGTTTGTGATATTCTAAAATAAATAGTGATATTTTGACAACAACCTAGAGTTTTCATTGGTGTTGAAACATGTTTGTGATTTTCTTAAAAAATAAGTGATATTTGGACAACAACCTAGAGTTTTCATTGGTGTGAAACATGTTTGTGATTTTCTTAAATAAATAAGTGATATTTGGACAACAACCTAGAGTTTTCATTGGTGTTGAAACATGTTTGTGATTTTCTTAAATAAATAAGTGATATTTTGACAACAACCTAGAGTTTTCATTGGTGTTGAAACATGTTTGTGATTTTCTTAAATAAATAAGTGATATTTGGACAACAACCTAAAGTTCACATGTAAAATACATTTACACATGGATAGGAGCCTAGCAAGCAAAGCCTCTTTTTGTGTGGGACTCTTTATTCCTGAGTTGAGAGCCCCACCATCAATCTAGAAATGCTCATTAGCCAATATATTGGATTGCAGTCAATTTTCATTGAGAAATAGATTAATAAATCCTACAATTCTGTTCAATTAGATTTTAATAAAAGATTAAGTTTTCACCATCAATCTAGAAATGCTCTTTAGCAAATTTATTGGATTGCAGTCAATTTTCATTGAGAAATAGATTAATAAATCGTACAATTCTGTTTAATGCGATTTTAATAAAAGATTAATTTTTAACACAGTGTGTTTTGTATTTTCAGAAAAGCTCAAGAATTAAGGACCTAACGAAATTGCAAGCGAAATTGCGTGATGGATATGCTAAGTTGGATAAAATTCAAAAAGAAAAGAAAGTTCAACTTGATAGATTCGACATGATAACTTTTGAAACTTCTATTCCCAGGTACGGTTTTCGTTTGATTCAATAAAATACAATAAATCTTAACATAAATTAAATTTCATTTTATAACTATTATTTATATATAAAGGATATATATATATATATATATATATATATATATATATATATATATATATATATAATAGTTTCAAGAGATATCTAAATATACAGATATATTGTTTTATATTAGATGCCATAGTTGTGAGAGATATCGATTCACTGTCCACTAACCTAACCTCACCCGCCGTTTTCACTCTTACCGATTGTCGTCCGACATTTGTCGTCACGACTCACGACATCCAGAATGTCCTTCTACCGTATGGCCGTTTCCACACTTACCGATTCCTCGTCGGTACGATACGACAGGTATCATAAACTTCGATTTATTTATTTCTTAAAGCAATCTCTATTTTATCTTTTGTAATTCCTGAGACCTGAATGGTAATCATATTTTTCACTTTTTGTGTAGTTGAGAAGTTGATATTGTGGTGATTATTCGTATTGAATGAAAAAGACTAAGAAATTGTCAAAAACCACAGATTTATTGATACTTAGAAAGACCGGTTTCGGTTATTACACCATTGTCAATCTCTGATAAACTCCTTCATGGTGTAAACTAAAAACTCCACTCCATATGGTGTAATAACCGAAACCGGTCTTTCTAAGTATCAATAAATCTGTGGTTTTTGACAATTTCTTAGTCTTTTTCAATCAATCATATTTTTCATTTGATCTCTGTTTTGTTTTAGTATTTTCCTATTAGAAAATCTTATTTGCTTTTTCTCTCTCAAAATTTGTTATTACTCTTTTGTTTTTTGTTTTTTTGCAGTAATATGGAATAGTTTTTTTCTTGTCATCAACTTGATTTTGTATTGTGTTATTTCTAGTATTTATTTTGAATCGGACTTTTTTGCGACTCCCACCAGCGGTCAAAGACTTTTCTTTTGCTGGTGGTGCCTGAAACAATTTTAGTTTTTTAGCTCTGGGTAGTAATTTTATTTTATGCGATTTTAATAAAAGATTAATTTTTAACACAGTGTGTTTGTATTTTCAGAAAAGCTCAAGAATTAAGGACCTAACGAAATTGCAAGCGAAATTGCGTGATGGATATGCTAAGTTGGATAAAATCAAAAAGAAAAGAAAGTTCAACTTGATAGATTCGACATGATAACTTTTGAAACTTCTATTCCAGGTACGGTTTTCGTTTGATTCAATAAAATACAATAAATCTTAACATAAATTAAATTTCATTTTATAACTATTATTTATATATAAAGGATATATATATATATATTATATATATATATATATAATAATATTATATAATATAATAGTTTCAAGAGATATCTAAATATACAGAATATTGTTTTATATTAGATGCCATAGTTGTGAGAGATATCGATTCACTGTCCACTAACCTAAACTCACCCGCCGTTTTCACTCTACCGATTGTCGTCCGACATTTGTCGTCACGACTCACGACATCCAGAATGTCCTTCTACCGTATGGCCGTTTCCACACTTACGATTCCTCGTCGGTACGATACGACAGGTATCATAAACTTCGATTTATTTATTTCTTAAAGCAATCTCTATTTTATCTTTTGTAATTCCTGAGACCTGATGGTAATCATATTTTTCACTTTTTGTGTAGTTGAGAAGTTGATATGTGGTGATTATTCGTATTGAATGAAAAAGACTAAGAAATTGTCAAAAACCACAGATTTATTGATACTTAGAAAGACCGGTTTCGGTTATTACACCATTGTCAATCTCTGATAAACTCCTTCATGGTGTAAACTAAAAACTCCACTCCATATGGTGTAATAACCGAAACCGGTCTTTCTAAGTATCAATAAATCTGTTGTTTTGACAATTCTTAGTCTTTTTTCAATCAATCATATTTTTCATTTGATCTCTGTTTTGTTTTAGTATTTCCTATTAGAAAATCTTATTTGCTTTTTCTCTCTCAAAATTTGTTATTACTCTTTTGTTGCAGTAATATGAAATAGTTTTTTCTTGTCATCAACTTGATTTTGTATTGTGTTATTTCTAGTATTTATTTTGAATCGGACTTTTTGCTACTCCAACCAGCGGTCAAAGACTTTTCTTTTGCTGGTGGTGCCTGAAACAATTTTTAGTTTTTTAGCTCTGGGTAGTTAATTTTATTTTATTTTCTTGTGATAAGTGGTTCATTTATTAACCTTTGATTTGTTACGTTGTTAAATTTTGGCAATAAAGAATTGAATTGAATTTCAAACCTCGGTCTGCTAGCACTGCCTGGTTCGTGGGTTCGATTACCGCCAATGGCATGGACGTTTGATCACCTTATCAATTCACCAACGCACTTTTCATCACTCACGCAAATTAAAAAAAATATATATATAATATTCCAGAAGTTGGTATTCCAGAACTGTAATTTCTAAAAATCTTGAATCTTATCCAAATCTCAAATGATATTAATTTTTATGTGATGTGTGTGATATATTAAAAATTGAAATTTGTTTGCAGTCCGTCGAAGAAGACGCCGATCAAGATGGGCATGTCGCCGGCAAAACTGCGCGAAGCGGCGTTCGGGAGTCCGGGAGGCGGCCGAAGGCGGTTGGACATGGATAGCTCTGCCGCCCCTCCCGCCTTCGTCAGTCCGCGCAAACTGCTGGAGGCAGTTCCGCCTCCGTCTCCGCGGCAGCAGCCGCCCGCCAGTCCGCTCAAATCACCACTGAAATCGCCCGCCTTCCAGCGATATCAGGCGCTCGTGTCCGAAGGCAAGAGTGCGCTCACTTTACCCTTCAAGTACAGGTGAGCTTCCTGGTTTTAAGCTACATGTTTTTCAGTTTGGGTCGGTTTTCTGAAGATTTAGGCCATCCATTGATATAGAAATAGAAATTGTTGATTCATCAGTAAATACATTGCAATGTATAGTTGGTATCTTTAGATAATTTGAATTATCTCAATTATAAAACTATGGTAGAGTATCGATTATGCGGATGACTGGTTATCCTGACATCCGCTGGGTGATAAAATAGTTTAAATTCCCTAAAAACCTGACCAATCTAGTATTTTAAGCCGCTAATTCGTCCGCCGCAATCAAGCTTCCTGGTTATAAACCACCTGTTTTTCAGTTTGGGTCGGGTTCGTGAAGATTTAAGTCAGCCATTGGTATAGAAATAGAAATTGTTAATTCACCATTAAATACATTGCAATGTACAGTTGGTGTCTAGGTTATTCAACTATAAAACTCAATTATAAAACTATGGTATAGTGAGGTCCACGTTATAATGGCAGTGGAGAAAGATAGGAGAACAACGTTGCCGAACCTCTGTCTTGTCTATAGACGATAGCTGATACAGGTTTTCGGAATGAATCATTACCTCCGTAAACAAAGCCGTAGTGCATTCGTGTGACGTCAGCACAGGTAGGGCTCCTACACCAATAAAAATACTAGCTGATATAGATCAGCCTTATCTGTGCTGACGTCACACGAATGTACTACGACTTTGTTTACGGAGGTAGTGAATGAACTAGACTAACGAATATTTATTAATAATTTATTCATCATTCACAATCAACTTAAGGACAAAGAAACAGACTACAGACTAAAACTTCTTTTTATCCTATTTTCATGAAATAAATTGTCCAAATAAAGGTTATGTGAGACTTTTCAATTCTTCACTAATTTCCACATTGAAACAAAACACTACATACATTTTCAATTTTGAATTTGAAAGCTTAATATGGAAGTCCAAAAAAAAACACAAAAAAGGAATATTACTCACATATCCTTGGAAGTCAATTCATGGAGAAAATTTATAGTACAGTTGCAGAAAAAAATCAATAAAAAAATACCAATCACTATTTAAATCAACTAATCATTAAATAAATGTATTCACGTAAAAATAAAATATCCACAAACGTCAGCAGCCTGTACACATTGATAATAGTAACAACTAATTTAATATCAATATCATTCGATCACCAATTAATCAATTCCTTTTTTATCAGAGATTGACAATGGTGATTGACAACCGAAACCGGTCTTTCCACTTTTAACAAAATCTGTGGTTTTTTGAAAATTTATTGGTCTTTTTATTTAATTTGAAATCAATTAATTTATTTGCATGGTTGTATTCATGTGAAACTTTTATTGCAGATCTCTGGCGGAAGTTTTCCGCGCAATAGAAACAGTGGTCTCAATGCTGGAGAAACGGCAGGAGTCGACCACATTCACCAAGCTGAAAACATCGGTGCAGGAATTGTTGCGTCGCAACCTGTTCGAAAAACATCTGGCTCAGATCAAGGCGGTGAACGATGCCTTCTACACGTTCCATTACGAGAAAGTGCACTCGGTGGGTGCCAACAAACTGCAGCCTGACAGGTATAGTAAAATTCATTTCAATTCACTTCAATTCTTAGATTAGATGACAGCTATTATTCAATTCAGTTCCCATATCTGATTTGCTTAGGCTGGCCACTAACGGTAGAACATGAAGATAAACATGTGAGTACATGCTATTTTATCATACACACACATACATGTCCATCATGCAAGTTTTGTCATCAGTGATAGGATTTGAACAAAAAACAGCTGTTTGACAGCTAGCAGCTTCTAACATTTAATAAACAATCAATAACAATAAATAAACCACTAGAAAATCACAAATTATAGGCCTAGACCCGGTTTCACAAAAGCCTGTTAAATTTGAATCAGGACCTACTATATACTACCGGACCTGAGCCTAGAAAAAAATGGCCGCCGTATGTAGTGGTCTTATAGAAATTCCTACTGAGAAAAAAATCACTAATCAGCTTTTATAAAGCGTCTCAGTTTGTCGAAATCTCAATTCCTCTAGTTCCCGTTTAAAATATCAATGCCGACCACCACCTTTGGCGGTCATTTTTTTATAGGCGCAGGTCCGGTATATAGAAAGTCCTGTTTGAATCATTATTAAATTCCAAAAGTCCAATCATAGAAGGTTTTTCTGAAAAGAAGGCTTCTCTAATTGGTTCTAGTGGCATTTAATGGGGATTGAAAGTCAGCAGACTTTTGAGCAATTGGGTGTCAATGATACAATAATATAATTTAACTTCAAGTAGAGCAGTGGGAAAAAAATCTAAGACACAAAAACTAATCACAAAAAATGTTATTATAAGCTTTCACTATTATGACACAACAATGCATGACGACTTGTGTGTACATGCACGACTAACATGCATGACCTACCGTTAGTGGCCAGCCTTATTATAGAGTCTGCATTAGAAGAGCAAATGAGACCTTGATCAACAGCACCACCTGGAAAGTTGGTATCAATAGGAGAAAGCAATTCACATCCTCTAACTTGAAATTGCAGCAGCACATCAATGGCAAATCTATGAATTGAAAATTCAGTTCAAAATCAAAGCTTGTTTGCTCAAAATGACTTGTAGCCTTTTTGCTGAGACTTAATTTCGACAGTTGCCAGGATAGTTTTCTTTTTGTATTTTGGTGAATGATATTTTCAATTTATATTGTTCCAGGTATGAATTGGTGGTAAAACCAGTGCTCGCCGCGCACCAGATGAGCCCCGACGTGCTGTTAGAGCGACGCCGCCAGTTCTACGCATGTCTGCTGGAACGCACCAAGACGCATCACGAGGCGTTTCTGGCCGCCCTAGACCCGCCGCTGGTTGTCGCGCGACAGTCGCTCACGCGCTGGCATCCCGAGTTCGACATCGACGCCGTGCCTGACATAGAGGCGGCCGCTTTGCCGCTACCGCCGTCCGCCGCTAAAGTGTCTACCGCTAGGGATGTGCTCGGTGAGTAGGTTGATCCACACTAAATAAATAAATTTATAAGCAAAAAAAAAAAAAGGATGTCACAATTTGACATATAGGCCAGTCAATGTAACAAAACAACACTCAGTCAATACAAATACTGCCAATAAAAACAATACAAGTCACATTACAATAAAACGTAGCCTACATATATTAAATCTATTCATATAACAGTAATATTAATACATTCTAATATTGAAATTTTCTACATTCATTTTCATGCTGATAACTCTTTAATTGAGTGACAGGGCTTTTTTAAGATAAATATTTCTAAAATCTGTTTGAACCTCCTGTGATTAAGTTGCCTCACCTCAATAGGAAGCCTATTCATCAATTTAATTGCAACATTCGAGTGACTTTGATCAGTTTTATGCAGTCTGCTTCGTGTTACAGTTGAGCGTCTGATTGGATCTTGTATTATAAGATTGAATTACATTTTTCAACTCCATTTTCTCCGGATTCGCTTTCAAAAATAGAAGCATTGCATTAATTTAAAATATATAGGGCAAGGAAAGTAAAATAGCACCAGTAGGGATATTTACCAACTTTCAAGCTCACTAATTAAATCTATTATTTCTTTTGTTGTATATCCACTTACCACCTGTATTAATCACTGTATTGAGGATGCAGTTTTTCCATATTATCTTGAGCATGCTAAAACAGTACCAATTCATAAGAATGGAAATCTGGACAATCCTGCCAACTTCAGCCCTATATCGGTGGTGCTAATCTTTTGAAAAATATTTGAGACTGTGATAGCAAGATCATTAGGAAATATTTCGAAGAGAAGGGTCTCTTCTCGTCGTCTCAGTTTGGATTCAGAACCGGTAGATCAACTACAGATGCTGTCAACAAAATTGTTACAAATGTTCTCAATAGCTTTGAAAAGAAAGGGTTTGCAGGTGTGACCATGTGTGACCTCAGTAAAGCGTTCGATATTGTTGACCAAAGTATATTGAAATTCCTGTACTCTGATAACAGTCTTTTTAAATCTATTACAAACAAACGTTTTGTAACAATTTTTATTTTGTTACAGTATAGTAAATAATGAGTATGTTCGTTGTGTTTGCAGAAAAAGCGCGCAACCTCTTCACGTCGAACCCACGCATGGAGCGTGCACTGCAGCGCGTGAGCGAGCAGAGCGCTCTGGCGGCTGTGACGGCAACTAATGGAAGCGGCAACACTGCTCCAGTGGCAACTAGTAACGGCAACACTGAACCAGCGGCAACTAATGGCGGTAACACTGCTCCAGCGGTGGCTGCCCTCACCACTGCCCTTAAGGGCATTCCCAAGTCGCTGCTCGAAAAGGTCAGATATTTGCCCTTACTGTTTGTAAATAGTTGAAAGGTATACCTAAAGTCTGTGAGAAATTACTTTTAATACGGCTCTTTCTCGAAGACGGAGAGGTCCGATGCTCTATCCTTCACTAATCACTCCCACTACCTAGCAGCATTCTCCTTCTTTTGTGTCTGTGAGAGAGACAACACTCCCCTCCATCTATTGCTGGCAATGTTCCAAGTCGTTTACTGGTCAGCAGGTATATTGGTTTGTTTATGTACGGATATGTGTTCATCATAACAAAAAAATAAAGCGAAATGACACGGCGCATCCAATTGTGCGCAGGATGTCCGTCTGTCTATGCTACAAACTGTGGAAGGAGAAATGGGTTTCTCCTCTTCATGTTAAAAGTAATATCTCACAGACTTTAGTGCTACAGTGAGGTCCACATTATAATAGGATGGTATTGCTATCCTTGTCTATCATTCAACAAAGCGGATAGCGCTATCTCTTTCTAGCTTTGCTCTGTTGTCAAATCGTCTTTCAACAATGTAGAAATTTAATTAACAAAATATTTCATCTTAATTATGAAAATTCATTATGAAATTATTGAAAAACATGATTTCTTACTTAATCAAAATCAAATCAAATCATTTATTTGCCATACAATAAATACATATTCAAAACATAATAAAAGAAAATACATAATTTTATAATCAGAAGTATAAAATAATTAAAATAAAAATTAAGCATAAATAATACCAAAATCATAATTAGATTCTCAATGGTAATCCGGCATCTCCAGCAAAAGGAATCAAGCCTTGCCCGCTGGTGAGAGTTGCAATCAGCTAGTTACATTGGTTGTTTCCTAGTTTTATACAATAATAGAGAAAAAAAATAATCCACGCTTTAAAATATGCTTTGAAAAATTAGATTATGCCTTCAATTGAAAAGAAATAGTTTTCTCTTATCCAATTTTTTAGTATTTTGTAATTAATTTTTGCTTCCATAGTGAGATCAACAACCAATTCGGAGGAATATTTGGGATTATTACTTTGATGTAATGCAGTGGTTCTCAACTTTTTACTTCAAGCCCCCCCCCCCCCCCCATAATTCAGCTGTAAGCCGGACCCCCTACATGTATAAACATAGACTACTATACATGTTTTATAGTATATGTATACGTATGTAGGCTATATACCTACATATTTTACACTCAATATTTATTTATTGAGTTTTGCACATTCTATACATAACCCAATGTTGCAGTAGTTTTCAATCATAATAAAACAACAATTCTATACAACACTAATTATAATATTTATTCAGGTACTACAGCTACTATAGGACATAGTTGTTATTTTTGTTTCTCATAGAAATTAACAATACAAAGAGCGTCAGTGTGAAGGATGAGCTTATTTTTTTCGCACAGTGTTTGTTGAAACGAGGTGTCAGCTCCGATAACGCTACTCTAAGTTCCTGGGTCACATCCAGTCTTGGTCTATATTCACTTTTCATGGCAGCTAGAGCAAAAGCCCAGTTCTACACGGGATAAATTGTAGCGAATGGAGTCTATATCTTCAATGCCTTTTTACTCAAAAATTGGGTCTTCCTTTTGCACACCAATCCAGAAGGATATAAGAAAGATTCTTCAAACTTCATTTAAGTGCGAAGTCACCTTGGAGATCAATGAGGTTTTCTTTTTCTATCAGGTGTGGGAGCACTTATTGATTGAGAATATGAATTTGACAATATGGTTGATATAAATATTTTAGAAGTAAATTAAAAACATTTTCCAACTAAGCTTTGCGCCCCCTGAGCATTCATCGCGCCCACACTTTGAGAACCACTGATGTAATGTAAAGATTATTAATAAATAAATATGGAGCTCGGTTTGACTTTGAAGCTCTGTTGGAACCTCAGAATATGTGTTAAGTACCTATTCCAAATTAATTGAATAAGGACCAATTCTAGTGATTGATTAATATAATAATAATAATAATTGAAAAATCTTATTTCACTTTCTTACATAATTCATCTTTGAAAAGAATACATTTTTTTACAGCAATGGCCACACGGCCGTTGCCAGGAGTTGGCTTTAAGTAATACAATTTTTCTTTATTTTTAATCATACATACATTTTATTTACATTTTATCTGCAAACCTGAAAAAGAAATTACAAAATAATAGATATATATTATAATAATCAATCATTGTGTTCTTCTTATTCTAAATTCCTATCTTATCTCTATTTCATGTGTTAATTCCTCAATGATTGCGAGCGATATCTCCATGCAATTCTCACATATTTTATTAATTTCTCCCAGCTCTCACCATTTAACTGCTCTATTACTTGCTGCTCGGTCAATTCACGTTTACCCCAAACCTCCCATCTCATTTCTGATAAAATAGAACATCTTCCTAAGAAATGATATGTGTCCTCCTTCAATCTGTCATTACACATGAACAAAGTGCTTGGTCTCCGTCTCTATCTATTCTATAATTGAGAGGCCACAAAGCTGCTCTTGACTTCATGGCTGTTTCTGCTCTATTAAACTTCGCATTTATGTAGTCCCTGCCACCTAAATCCTGTTTTAATTTTGCATAGATGTCATGATACCTTGCCCTTCTTGCCCTCTCGCTACACTTTTCACGAAATTCTTTCATCATGCAGTCCATAGTAGTTCTTGTTGTGCTTCCTGATTGACAATACTTGTTCGGCTCACGCTACTGTCGCATTGATATTTGTTGCCTAAATTCTTCCATTCCTTGAACCAACCCATATTTTCTCTATCATGACATCGGCTAAAAAACGAGGCAAACGAGATGTTGGCAACTTCAATACTTTAAGAATGTAATTATAGTGCAATCTAAAACTATGAAAAAACAGAAGATTTTTCCCTGTTTCTAAATACAAAATGTAGTTGGGTGTACATCTAGGTAGGGAAAATACTTTTTGATAAAAATCTTTGAAAAATTTCTAGCTCTTCAAACATCTTGTAACCCCAGACTGTCACTATAACTCACAATCGCTCTAATTGCTGCATTGAATACCTCCCTTTAGCTTTGACTGATTGTGTTGTTAGTAATTATACTGCTCCAAACTGTATTCACTCCACACTTAGCTGCTGACACCCTATCTTTTATGTGAGTTCCGAACCTCATAGTGGCCGTGAATAACCCCCAGATATTTATATGTTCCTACTATTCAATTTTCTCTCCACCCCAAACCATTCTTCATGACTAGCCAATTTCCCACCCTTTCTGAAAACCATTATTTTTGATTTATTCATATTTATTTTGATTCCCCATACCTCACAATACGATTTAAGTTTATTAATCATTCTCTGCAGAGCTTTGGGTGTATCTGACAGCAGCACCAACTCATCGGCATAAGTAAGCCTCTAATATTTCGATCCCTAATCCATACCCATCTCCTACATAATCTAATAAACATTAATGAATAAGGAGAAGAGAATCGGCGATAATAAAGCCTTGTCTTAAGCCGCAGTAAGTTTCGAATTCCTGTGTTAGCCCCTTAGTGGTCCACCCAGCTGATTGTGTGCATTTATAATTCCTGTAACATTTTTATTAATTTAAATGGTATTCCATGTTATATAATTTGAACCATAGTGCCTTTCGGTCAATGACATCGACGCAGCCCGGAAATCGACATACATACAATACACTTTAATGCCTTTCTTCGCTATTTTTAAAGTGACAATACTGTACAAATTGAAAATGTTGTCTACTGTAGCCTTTCTAAAACCGGCCTGACTCTCTGGTATAACATTGTGTTGCATCACATATTTTTCCAATCTCCTCAACAGTACTCCTGCAAAAATTTTGACTCCCGAATCTAAGAATGCAATGCCTCTATAATTCTCTACTAGTGCCACATCTCATTTTTTATGAATTGGGAAAATTATGGCTTTACCAAAACTAGAAGGTAACTCACCTTTTTCAAAAGCGTGATTGAAAAAGCAGCGCAGCAATGCAACAAAGCTTCTAGGGGCATATTTGAAAAATTCTCCTGGGGAGTCCGATCTCACTAGGCATCAAACCTGCAACAGTGTAGAAATCAGTCTGAAAAAACAAACCAATTCAAACTAGTGATTGATTATTAAATAAGTGTGATAGCTTTTTATTTAAGCTAGAATCTCTAACCTCTTTATTTACAGTCAATTGTTGAAGGAAGGGTATCCTCAATACCCTTTCTGAGTGAGAATGGACATCTAAAGGTCCAAACTTCACCGTTTCATGTGAAAGCATTACAGTAATACCTCAATATTCGCATATTTCATCACATTTCTTTGCTCAATATTGTGTAAAACTCTTCAGTCTGTATATGATTCATCATGTTTTTTTACTATTACTAGTAATTATTTTAACGCTAGAACGTAATTTGAATTTCGTCTTGTTGAACACATGAATAAAGGTCTGATTCTGAATCTGAAGCCTAGTTGATGATAAGGGGATGAATGATAATACAGTACAAACGTTTCTAAAATTGTGATGATTTCATGAATACAAAAATATTACTAATAACTTTTTACTTTCCTTGCCCTATTACCATAGGTAAGGAAAGTATTGCTTTCCGAAAAAATTAAGGTACCCAAATTTCTAAATTTATATACGTTTCAAGGTCCCCTGAGTCCAAAAAAGTTGTTTTTGGGTATTGGTCTGTATGTGTGTGTGTGTGTGTATGTCCCAATTAACGGAATGACTTGAAATTTGGAACTTAAGGTCCTTACACTATAAGGATCCGACACGAACAATTTCGATCAAATGCAAGATGGCGGCTGAAATGACAAAAATGTTGTCAAAACAGGGGTTTTCGCGATTTTCTCGAAAACGGCTCCAACGATTTTGATCAAATTTATACCTAAAATAGTCATCGATAAGCTCTTATCAACTACCACAAGTCCCATATCCGTAAAAATTTCAGGAGCTCCGCGCCCCATCTATGCAAAGTTTGATTTTAGATTCTCAATTATCAGGCTTCAGATACAATTTAAACAAAAAAGTGGAAAAGTGGAAATTTGTGGAAATTTGAGTGGAAAAGATTGAGCATGAAAATCTCTACAATTAATGTTCAGTAACATTTTCTCCTAAAATTATAAATAAGCTCGAAATTCGAGAAAATGTGATTATCCAATTGCAAACTGTTGGCAACTGTTGATTCTTCTAAATGATTCACTATGAAGAGATAGCAGACCTCGTGTGTCTCCAGCGTTATTGCCCTGTCACCAGCTGGCTCAAATCTTCGAATATTATAGTAGACTTATTGAGATGCGCGGGAACACTAGCGTCAGGTGATAAATTTTCATAACGGCAAGGAAAGTTGTGTGAGTGCGCCACACCAGATTTTTAGCGAATGTGTTTTAAGTGAGTGTTTATTTCAATATACTATGACAAACTCAACTCTTTAGAACAGCTGATATATTATAAATACAACATATGCTTAACACTACATCTTCCATTCTTTACAGTTTCATCTAAGTTTGAATAATCGTAATGGAGGTCTAACATTTCGGAACTGTCTAAGCTTTTCTGTGGCAGTTGCTTGGTATCTTGAGCATGG